>NC_068944.1:17014393-17317424 GCF_026419915.1 Harpia harpyja | reverse complement strand
TGATTGATTGGAAATTTTTCACTGAAATGTTTCTGACAGTAAATGAATTGTCAAAACTGAAATTATTCCCAGAAAACTATTGTCTTGATTAAAAACTCAGTAAAAAAATTGAGACCAAATTTAAAATTGTCAAAGCATTCTACTTTTATATTCTTTAAGTAGGAAATTTACATTTAATTTGTAAAAGACCATTTCCCTGTAAAACTTGTTCCAGATTCTCTCTATATTGTAAGTTTTAAACTATTCTTAGTGCTTGCATTCTGGTGTCTCTGATAATTCTCACTCCTTTTGGTTTACTGTATTAGATTTGAAGGAAAGAGCAAATATTTACTTTGGGAAGAAACTGTCATGCATATTCTAGTTTCTTTGTATTGTTGTTGTGCTATACTATCAGCAAAATATTTTAAATTTTACTAAACAAGAAAAAAGGTAAAATGGCAGAGATCTTTAGAAGAAACCACTGTTTCTACTAAATGCCAGGATTTGGATTATTTCAGCAAATCAGTGTCATGAATTGATAGATTTTTGGGAGATCATACATTGCAAAGGTAGTTGATGTTCTTAAATGTTCAGCAGTGAGCTGTCTAGCCCATGGCCAGGCCGAACCAATTTTTCCTTCGGGCTTTACTTCGTTGTTCTAATTTGATATTGATTTCTTTCACAGAAAACTTAAAAATGGTCAAACTTACTTACTTCCCCAAAATATGTGTTCAGCAGAAACAGAAATAAATAAATAAACACAATAAATCATACAAGAAAGAGGGAAGGTAAGTACCAGAAAAAAAACATATAGTTATCACTAACAGGCATTATTCATTTGAGAAATACTGAATATTATTTTTACATATGTGTTACTAAATGCATTCAAAATACTGGTAGTTTGAAAACATTTTATTGTATTTGCAACAACATAATATAGCACCATTCTGGTACCATTAGCTATATATTTATGGTATGAACAATTCTTATCACTGTTTTTTAGATCTTGTATTATGTGTAATCCAAAATAGGTGCTTCTTATCCATAATATAGTACTCCTATATAATACTCAATACTTTTTTGACAAAATACCAGATTTGTGTCCAATGTAAATTAACATTTTTTGTCTGTTGGAAAACTCTGTGAATTGGAAAATCTAAAGGCTTCTGAAATAGTCTTTCACACAAAGTTTGGTTAGTTAAAATTTCTACATAGTGCATTCCCAAATGAGATAAAAGTGCTCCAAATTTCATTTAAGTTTAAGGAATTTTGGAGGAATATTTATGATTTCTTTAAACTAGGTTTTACTGCTATAGAGGTATGATTCTACTAGTATGGTCTGTTGGAAAGTATACCAATATTTAGAATTCAAAGATATCTGATATTCAAAGATTTATTTTTTTCAAGTAAAAAACTAAGAGAATTTAAAAATGGGAAAATTATACGGCCTTCAATCTGTCATAATTTAATACTTAACAAAGTGCTTACAGAGATCACAGATTTCTGTTATTATTAGTTACAATGTTTTCTTCTATTCCATCCAGATTAAAATAAAGGACTGGGGTGGAGATGTGATCATTTTTTATAAGATTTCTTATGGTATTACTTATATCACGGACATAATTTTAAGGTCTCAGTAACAGATTTGACCTTGTGATTACTACTTATGGACAAAGTTAAATACGTATGTAAGATTCATATCTATCAAAGCAGCTTTCTACTCCTTCCTTTAGCTGCATCATAGAACTAAATTCATGAGTTTGTGTACTTTCTTTTCCGCTCTGTTCTTTGTACAGTGAAATTAAAACCTCTTGCTTGATAAAAAGCAAGCAGCTTTTTTTATACTGGTTGTCTTATCTCAACTGAAATAGTACTTTTCAAAAGTGTTTTCCCCTGCCTCTTTTCTGCAAATTAGGCTTGCAAAAACATAATGCCAGAAATAGTTTGGAAAAATAAGATTTTATAGTGTAACTGGGAAACCAGCTTCTAGCATGCTGTATGCTGACTGACTTTTTATCTTGCAATCATATTGAATAAATTCCTAAACCTTTTGTTTTCCGGGCAGTGCCATCTTTTGCAGAGCACACCATCAGTATGCCTTATTAATACATCATTTGCATGACAGATTCAATGGCATGCTGAAGCAACAGATCATCAGAGCAGCAGCACACTGATGATTTATCACTGTAACATATCATCAGAATGAGGCACACTAATAATATATGGTTTAAAAAAAACCTACAGGGGTATTATGCAGAAGTGGATTCAATTCAGGCACCAGAATGAAGGTCTAACTTGTAAACCTTCAAACCATTGTCACTAATGTAACAGCATTTGCATTCTTGCAGAGTGACACATTATTATGTCCTAGATGCTTTGTCCCTTCAGCATGAACCCTGAAGCTCTATGGACATGCAAGGTGTCAGCTCACTAGTACAATCTCTCTGGCTTGTCTTGGCATTAGACAATGGTTTAACTATTCTCCAGGGTCCAATTTCACTCCCTTCTCTGTTATGGCTAATAGAGGTATAAGAGTATAGCCCATAATGCACCGGTAATGTCCTTCTGAGAGATGCTCTCAAAGACTATGTCCTGAAATATGATGCAGTCAAAGAGGACAGTGGAATTTATTATCACTAGTTACAAGGTCAAAGTCAATGGCATAAAAAACATGAAATGAAAATTAGATACACAGAGAATGCACTACTTAAAGATTGTCTACTAAATACATTCTTGCTATTGGAAAGCTTTGCTACAGAGAAGGATCAAATAAGCTGAAAAGAGTTTGTAAGAACATCTAAGAAAATTAAGAACTGAATTTAGTTTTAGAATGCTTATAAAATGGAAATTGCAAAGACATGAGGTAATAAATACTTCTCCTTTGGTCTCAGTCTTAGGAACTTAGGAACTCTGCTCCTTTTCTGCAGAAGACATTGAGGTACTCAGAAATTACTTCTCTGGGCATATCCATAATTTTGTTGAAGTGTCTCATCCTTTTTTTTATTATATTATAACATTAACTTTGACTAATATAAAATGATTCCACTATGTGCAAGGAGTTGGACATTTCCAACTAACCAGTTGATTCATGCTAATTGAAAGGAGCATAAAAATGAATCTTACAATTACTGCAGATGTGCTTATTAATTTAAAAGTTTATGTAGTGTTATCTGTTAGAAAGCATTAGGAGACCAAGATAACAATAACTAAAGATGTTAAGAATAAATTAATCACTATATTTCTATAAATATATAATCATAACATACAAGCAAACATGTGCACTCACGCACATATGGACACACAATTCATACAACAGCTAAGTCAAAATTATTTGATACCCAAGAATGGGATCATACCTCATTTGTTAACTGACCCAGAGAAAAATATTTTCTGCATGACTTATGCAGGCCATTTAGGAACAAGTATGGTGCCTATATATCTTCAAGGTAGTGTGCAAAACTTGACTAACTAATCCATTTATGTTAATCCATTTATTTAAAGCACTTGAATCTAAATGACCTTTATGAGTCAGGCAGAACCTTTTTGTATTTTCACAGATTTTTCTTCTTCAGAGCCTTCCTTTATGGGTCATTTTCCTTTTTTTTTTAACCACTTTGTAATCACTGAACAAAGTAAAACTATCTGGAGCTACCTGTATGTTAACCACAGTGCTAGCTTTAGAATTTAAGACCAAAAAGAGATAAACCATACAGTTTCACCTGCTTTCCTGATTTGGATTTTTCTGTGTACCACCAAGAACATTTCTTTTAATTCTAAGAAATCTTGATCATTTTACCCTGGAGATAGAACACAGTCAGCAATAGAGGAGGTGTCAGGTTTATCTTCTCAAAAGGTCCCTATATCTGTACATCTGTAGAAGCACAACAGAATTTGGGGGGGTTTGTGGATAGACTTAATTTTTGGTGTGTCTTCTGAATTTTCCTCTTGCTGCTGTTTTTTACTGAACAATTTCAATTAGTATATCAGTCCCAAACCAATGACATCTAGAGTCCAACACCTCCCATAATCTCTAGCTCCACAGACCTATTCTTTACATAGACTATAATATCATGTTTCCCTTTGTTTAGCATCCACAGTTTATTCCATTTGCTCCCACAGTTC
The DNA here is from genome assembly GCF_026419915.1 of Harpia harpyja. Taxonomy (NCBI): domain Eukaryota; kingdom Metazoa; phylum Chordata; class Aves; order Accipitriformes; family Accipitridae; genus Harpia; species Harpia harpyja. The sequence goes on along the minus strand of NC_068944.1, from coordinate 17,313,323 downwards.
AAAAGTATTTAACTTGTTTAACTGTCACTTTTCTTATACTTGAAAAGAAAAGAAAAATGATGTATCAAAAAAACTTTCCCTGTCATGTTATTACTATTTCAACATATAATTTCACAGACACATTTGATAGGTAACAAAATGTTTAGTTAAGATATTTCACACTAACAATATTATGGAATGAATTTAAACATGTGGTTAATTTTTTTAAGTCAGTATGACTTTTGAAGGTGCACTTTATTTTACCCTCCTTATTTTGTTTGGACTGTCAAGGTGTTTTAATCATCCAACTTGTATATACTACCTTATTTTTGGGCAATCCTCCTGAAGAAAATAATTATTTGAAAGAACTGAAATTACCTAATGCAATCCCCAGTAAAACAATACATATTTTCAAGTCCCATCATTCTAGCTATTCAACAGCAGGATTCCTGGACCAGTTCTAGAGGTTGTCAGTGGAGGTGATTTTTCTCAGGCAGTGATTCAGAAGGTTTAGATCTTGGCATGTACTGAGAGTTTGTATTTTTGACTTTCTGTGCTATGTCCAGCATGTATTGAGGTGTCCCAGGGGTTCTGTTATAAGTCTCTCATTCTTTGTTATCTGTCTCCTGCCTTTAGCTGCTCTGGTTTGACTGAGTGATCCAGGCTTTCATTGCTGTCCAGAAAAACATGCTGATTTACTTGGCTTTTTCAATATATAATAAACCCATTATTATCCTACTGGTTTTTATATGTCCAGTAGTGCTAGATGGATTAGCTAAATTAAAAACAACACTGAAAGAAATGAAATTATTCCTCTCATGTTGGCACTTATATCAAAGACTTTTTAATTAGTGGTGAATTAACTGTACCGAGGATTAGGAACCTGCTGATGACAAGGACAAAGAACTGAGAAACCCTGATATTTATATGATAATGAACAGTAATATATAATAAAGTTTTAGCACTAATTGCTATATTTGCCTAGTTTGTTTCCTGCTATATCAGCCATGACTTAATTACTTTGACAGATCACAATCAAACAACATGCTAACATTTCATAGAATCACAGAATAGTTTGGGTTGGAAGGCACCTTTAAAGATCATCTGGTTCCACCCCTGCCACCATGGGCAGGGACACCTACCACTAGACCAGGTTGCTCAAAGCTCTGTCCAGCCTGACTTTGAACACTTCCAGGGATGGGGCATCCACAACTTCTCTGAGCAACCTGTTCCAATGTCTCACCACCCTTATCGTAAAAATTTCTTCCTTATGTCCAATCTAAATTTGCCCTCTTTCAGTTTAAAACCATTGCCCCTTGTCTTGTCACTGCAGGCCCTGGTAAAAAGTCTTTCTCCATCTTTCTTAAAACCTCCCTTTATGTATTGAAAGGCTGCAATCAGGTCTCCCTGGAGCCTTCTCTTCTCTAGATTGAACAACTTTCTCAGCCTTTCTTCATAGGAGGGGTGTTCTAGTTGTCTGATCATTTTTGTGGCCTTCACATTTAGCTGTGTTAGTTCTATATATTTTTTCATGTATCTAAACCAAACACGTAATTTTACTAGATCAGGACCACCTTTAATTATAAGTTTCTTATTGGTCTTCTAGTGCCATTAAGGACAAATTATTTTCCACATACCTAAATAGTAACTTTGAGATGACTCAGCACATTTTCTAGCTTTTTCAGCTCACTCTATTGTTATCTGTGCAGGTTCAGTATCAATTTTAAAATGTTTCTTGCCTCACCAGATCTTGTTTGCCCTTGAATTCTCTTTGCTTAACAAGCTGTTCTTTCTTCATATTCTGGTCGAGTTCTAAGTGTTCAAGATGCCAGTCTGCTGATTGTGCCAAAATTGAAGCTGAATCAGCCAGTGAAATTGCTTTGACATCTTCAGTGCTGGAAATATTACACTTTTCAAATCCAAACTGAAGACATTTCAAGATTATTTTTAGTTTCATGAATTCAAATTATTAAATTAATTACATGCACATAATGTTTCATTTGGGAATGTTATCTGGAGAACTGTCTCCAGTTTTGGGCTCCCCACCTGAAGAAAGACACTGACGTACTGGAATGAGCCCAGTGGAGGGCCACCAGGCTGGTCAGGGAGCTGGAGCACATGGCACAGAAGGCAAGGCTAAGAGACAGAGGTGCCTGTTCAGCCAGAAGAAGAGATAGCTTTGGGGAGACCTTATTACTGACAGCAACTACTTCAGCTGTGGGTACAAACAGGGTCAGAGCAGACTCTTCTTAAAGTGCAAAGCGATAGGACAAAAGGCAATGGGCACAAACAGAAACATGGGAAATTCTAATTATATATTAGGAATTATTTATTTTTTTGTTTGTTTTACCTTGAGGGCAGTTAAATATTGGAGCAGGGGCCTAGACCAGGTCTGTCTCCAAACTTGAGGGTGTTCAGGACTTAGCTGGACACAAGTCTGAGCAACCTGGTTTGATTAGACTTGCTTTATAAGCAGATGATCAGAGTAGATGACTTCTAGAGGTCTCCTCTGACCTGAATTGTTCTATGATTCTACTATATACATTTTTCATTCTCAGGTACCTAACATTTGTAATAATTGTAACAATTTGTGGTATGTTTCATGCTGTGCTGGTGATTGTTATTTGTCTGTGCTCCCTGTTTGAATCAACTAACTGCACACAACAGTATGAGATCAGAAGATTTTTTTTCATTTAGCTTTGTGTATGTAACATCCAGGGGAGTAAGTGGAGGACAACATCAAAAATTACTTGAATCAGTGGCACAGAGAGAAAAAAAAATGAAATCTACAGCTTGGTGAGGGTAACTTTGTGTCACTTCCTGGGTAGCAAAGGTCGTGAAAAATGAGGAAGGAATGACATTGCCAAGCTGTGCTTTTGGAAGACTATTTGGATCAAAAGCAGTGACGTGGGCAACCCAAATCCTCAGTTATGGGCTGAAGTCAGCTAGCAAGAGGTGCTGAAACTGATATTGCTGAGGTCACTTAGGTTCCAGCTGTATGCCCAAGCCAGGCTCCTTCTCAAGGTTGCAGGAGAACAGAAGGATTATACAGATTGGGAGGGTTGGTCACAGTGACTTTATAGAGAATTAGAATCTGTCTATTTGGTTTTGGTTCATCTTTATATTTTATCTTGGGACATTTGTGTGGCACTATGGCAAATTATTGAGAAGGGAACATAAAACACTAACTTGCTGTTTCAGTAGCATTTTATGTTTGCTTGATACTCACTTTGTACTGATAACTTTATTAGACAAAGTGAAGGATGCTGCAGGATAAGGATTTTGTTTGGGTTTTTTTTAATAGGTACTATTAATAATGTCAACATTTACTAACATATGCCAGGCAATTACCATAGTTATGGCAATTGATTCCTAGCTTGAATAAATGGAATAAAATTTACTAGCTGACACTGCTCACTTTTTCTAGTGACCATTTAATAGGCATGAAAAGTACCAGTTATGTAGCCCTGCAGCAGATTGTCTTCATTTCCTTCAATAAAATGCAGATAGTGTTTCTAATATCTGCTTGTTATATTTGCTGTTTACAATACATCTTGCTCAGAGATATGGCAAGATTATGACAGCAGCTACATGTGACATGCTGGTTTTATACTTAGGAATGCCATAAAAAGAAACATATCATCTTCCAGTTTTCATTTTCACTTTTAATTCCAATGGTTGGAGAATTATGTTCTTAATCAGCTTTGCTCATAAGTGTTTTCCAGGGATTTTATCCAGAGATATTTAACAGCATGACAAAATGTAGCTCTAAGAAACATTTGTTGCCAAAAAATTAAATTCTGAAATATAATTATAGTTTACCTATTATCTTTCAATGCACAGTGTGGCACTGTGCTATGCACGAAAAAATATGAATGATAAGAGACTATAAAGAAGAAACGTTTCCTGTAATGGGATTACAAAATCGAAACAGACTGTTATGTAAATATAGTAATTGTTACAAGGCTCTCCTAAAGTGGGATGTTGAAGAAAATCAATAATTACATTTTATAAGTTACATTATTAAATAGGGGGTGAATGAGAATTTTTTTAAACCCTTGTAAAGTCAAGGTAGACTAAGTTAAACTAAATATTTTGAAATCAAAATAACATCTCAGTTTTGTTAATGGCACTGATCTTCAAGTCTGTTATTCTACTATGAACCTATATCCACTGACATCCCCCTTCCCTACACTGATACAGGCGTCCATGCATCAGAGGACTGCGTTTCACAAGTGCAATGATACCAGTCAAAATGGTATGATGCTTTAGGCATGTGTGCATAGAGCATTAGCTTTGTAAGGGAGAGGGGGCTGCAACATTACTTCCCATGACAGGCTAAATCTGCATTAGAGAGTCTGTTCCTTCCTACTGCAATCTAATAATTCTGCCCAGACACCAACCTCTTGAATGTCTTCTAAATGACTGCTGATGTTTCACTAGAAAAAAAGGTATCATTTAAATGCTCAGTGTTCGAAAGCATATAAAAATGTTAAAACAAATTTCTGGCTCCAAGTGATATTTAATGTCCATGGCACTCATAAGTAAGGAAGTCATCTCCACTCATGAAATGTGAAGCTAGTCAATATAAAGTCATTACTTTTTTATATATTTAATTACAATGAGAGTGTTACTTGTGTGTTACCAACTGTACATCCACGGCTTTCAGCACCTGAGATACATATCAAAAGACAACCAGCATTCCTTTCCTATGAGAAATAAGAAAGAATGGATTTTATACAAGTGATTTTCTATTTAAACAATGTTAAAGCACCATCGAGGAGGAATATTAAACTTGTTCTTTGAGGGGCAAAACCACAAACTGCAATACCACATTTTAAAACTGAATAAATTTTTAGAGTTACTCATAGAACAGGAAAACAGTTATGTTGTATGCGTGGAATCTCTTTAGAGTGCTTCAGGGCTTCAACTGTTTGCATTTAAGAGGATATTTAAGAATTTCTTTCCCCAAAAACTATACCTTCTTTCTACTTCTTGTTTTCATTTACCCTGAAACATGATAGCTTCTTCATAGCTGAAGTGGAACATCAGGGATCCAAGTTACATTACATTAAAAATCTTTGGGCCCTTCATTTCTGCATTTTCCTTACCCAGCCGGAACTAAACCTGGTTTGGGATCAGTAAGGATTTTTCCTGGGTGGAATAAATAAGTACTGTTGGAAGTGTTCTTCTCCATCTGTATTATTCATCACTTCCTAAAAGAATTGAAATGATTTTAAGTAATAGCACCAAACAAATGGAAAAAGGGGCTTTAATGTATTCCTGACATATTTTTGCTCTTTCTATAGCATGATACATGTTTTTGTGGATTCTGTCTCCCATGTGAAGGTGTTTGAGTGTTCAGCAAGGTGTGAAAATGATGTGTAGCTTGTGATGTGAGAGGAACTCTACTGTTTCTTATAGATCAATGTAAATTAATGACTGCTATAGAGCTGTTTAGTACTATGTTTGGCCATGGACACCCTGTCATTTCTGGTCATATGTTTCATGACAAAATATATTGATAACTGACCAAACTAAGCTAAAATCTGTCTATTGTTTTATGAAAGAAAGTATAGGAAGAATTTGAATAGCATAGCAAATTTTTCAGTGTACACAGTTGCTCTTGGAAAGACCTTTTTCCTACCCCTTCAATTTGTTTGTAGTTTTGATGATTATTTTGTATTACTGTGTAAGTCCATGATAGAAAATAATAATTCAAATTAAAATAATTTAAATTCAAATTCAATAATTCTAATTTAAAAATGTTTTGGTGATTTCAACATTGTTGAAAATATTTTTGTTATATTCCAATTTGCATTAATGGCAGTAGTTTATTTACAACAAACTTGGAAATTGAATCTTTGAAACTAAAAATAAAATTGTCAACTAAATATTATTTTTCAAAATATATAGTCTTATTAAAACAAACTTCATGTGGAAAATATGGGTTTGACAACTTAAATAATTTCAGTAGAAGAATAATAAATCTGAAAAGTTTTAACCAGTTCCATTATTATTATTCCCAGTCATTTGGATTTGAGAAAAAAAGCTCCACAAAACATTAAACATACTCCTGGCAATACATTAGAACAGTTTAAGGAATTTTTAAGATGGAGTCTACCGTCTCCTCCATTTTAAACTTTCATGCTGAACCCTGTAACTGGTAGTATATATGTTTCTACTTTATTGAAATATAAAAAAATGTTTTTACATAAACCAATGCTGGATTGATGGTTAGCACTAGAACAAATACTCATTAAAATTCTCAAATAGTATTCAACTGTACTAGCAATTTTAACATACAAAATATATTTGAAAACACTGTCAAGAAGGCCTTATTCATTAATAAACAGGAACATTTTAAATTACCCGATCTTAGCTAAACAGAGGTAACATCCATCTGGAAGGTAATATTGTCTTGAGCCATCATTTGTGGTAACTAGATTATGTTGTTAGTCCCCACATGTTACTGTTGATGTTGCAATGATCTCTCCATGATCTTTTACCTTCTGTTGCATGATCCAGAGATTTATTCGCATATCTGTTTTGAGAATTATTTAGTTATATCGGGGAAATTGTTCTTACCTCATGACATCGAGTATATGCAGACAAGACTTCTGTTAACAATAAAATTGTATTGTTGGATATTTTACACATATTGAAAGTGGAATGAACTAATTTCTCAGACTTCATATAAGTTTTCACCCCATCATACATTCAAAACAGGGCAGAAACATGGTTAACATAATTCTGGGTCAGAGTGGAAGTGATTTTCATACTGGAAGAATGTATACTGGAAAATACAGTTTAACTCAAGGTAGAAAGGGCAAATATTTGAATCAATTTTTTAAAATGAAATTATATACTGGGGAGGGAAGATTGATAAACATTTTCCTTATAAAAATCTATACATAATGTTACTCTAATTAGTTGCACTATACATTATAAATATTTATTCATTTTGAGTTTATGTGAAAGGAAGCTGGAAAAAAATACCCTCACTGTAATTAAATAACACAACAGTTTTTTTCTGTTTCTGGATGATAATTCTCTTGCTTGCATGTGATGCTGTCATGTGCTTTGTTCCTGTTAATATAAAAATTCTTAGTGCATCTTTCTGTCATTCTGCAAAGGCATTTTAACATAGAAAAGAATAAATAAACATTTGTGCTAACAGAGCCAGGAGTTTTAATTCTGTGAAAAAACATAAAGCATTTTAGGACACTGAGAGGGAATGATGCATTTGAATATACAAAAGAAAAGCTTCCTGTTCTTCATCTATTGCAGTATATTGGCTTGCTCAAATCCTAACAGTGCATTAGATAGTAATATGCCAGCCTCTGCATAGTAACTACATTTTAGTATTAACTTTTAGTCTATTTTTAAAAAAAGTTACTAATGCCAATGTAATTGTTTTGGAAAGAAAGTGGCAAATGACTGTGAAATTCTGGATATAAACTTAAGATTTTTCCATAATGTTCATGTTTCAGACAGTACTGAAGCTCATTAACTTTTTTTTTTTTTCAAACTTAGAATCAAATGGGTTGTGCAGATAGGGGCACTTTGATGATATAATTTAGATATGTAAAATCTGATAATTTTCTTCCTCACTAGTTCATTTCCACTTAGGGCTCAGTAAAAGTAGAACTGCCTATCAAATATTCATTGTACAATGAACAATTCTATTTTTTGCTGATGCTTAAGCCAAATCGTTTGAGCAAGGAAGAGAAATACTCCTTTCTCAATGCAACTGGCTGTCTTCATCCTCTCCAAGAGAATATAAGGGCTTCCAAAGTGAGGACCACCAACTCATAATAAGAAACAGATTTCTAGTTTCATAAAATAGGTAGCATAGGACTTCAGTATTTTTTTTTTAATATTTTAAATTAGTAGTAATTAATGAGAAGTCACTGAAGACTTTCCTTCTAACTTAAATATGCTAGTAGTCAATAATAGCCATTGGGATAATGTAACAGTTTTTTCTGAGACTGTTTGCCACAAACCTGATTGCAGTTTTGCCTATGGAAAAAAATAGCAGTAAAGCCACATAAGCTCTCTTATATATGATCAACAGCCAAACACATTAAAGAATATGATTTTCACCCCTATAGATGAGAACTACAAATTAATCATAATCTCATTCAAATTTTTTGTTCTTATATCTGGAAAATGCTTTCTGTCTGCTTGTCATCTGATTTGGCATCCAGATATTGTCAAAATCATTAACTTAATCAGCGTTGTGGGTTGTGAGCCTGGCATTCTACCAGGGCTGCCCCCCACCTTGAGTATCGCTCTTCTTTACTCAGTATGTTTATGCCTTTAGTAATGCAGTTCGTTCCTTTGATCTCTTTGTTGTCTCTTCTTGCTTTCTGTGTAGTAAATCTGCTTTAGCTACCGGAACAAATGTGAATTCATGACGGATTGTACCAGTGCAAAAGAAGGTTTGAATCAATGATTTCTATAACATGATTTGTTAACTATGTGTATTCGTGCAGTCCCTGTAAGTTTTGGTTTGGAGGAGACGATGGCTGAGAGTTGCAATTCCTGAAAGAGAAATACATTTGTTTAATCTTCTTATAGACTGCTCTGCTATGACAGGGGAAAAAGAACATCTTAGATGGTTGGTAACTGAAGGTTATCAGATCAATATCACTATATTCAAGTACATTTAGGTAATTTCACATAAGTAATATTAATTTATTAGATAAGAGGGACATTTAATGTAATCAGAATAATGGAAACACAGGCATGGGTCAGGAATTAGTGAGTAAAAATAGAATAAGATTAACTTTTGATTGTGTATAGGCAATATTTAGTGGACTCATTCTCTGTATTTCAGAGTGACACTGGTAAGGAACGACAGTTAACTTGCATTCAGAAATTATCAGGTCAAAAAAATTTAACTGTTGTATTTAATTTGCAATCTTAAATACAATTTGAAGCATAACATTTCTGAATGTTTCATCCAGTAAGTATAATACTACTCAAGTTAAGACTGTAATATTGGAATTCTTTAATTCATTTCAGACACATTGCTAGCACTTTGAATAGACACAAATGGATGTGTTTCGCTGCATTCAATAATCCCCATGTGGATGCTTACATGAAATAATGAATAAAAATGCCTATGATGATGTTAATATTTTCATCATGACATTTAAGAGTGTATAAACATAGGAAGGTTTTCAGAAAATTAATTAGCATGAAGAACAATTATAATTTAAAAATGTCATGGACTAGACAAATGCTGATTTCCTTAGTGAGATTTGAAATATACTCCATACATCATGAAAGGGAAGACAGAAAATTCAGTTAGTTTAAATTACATTGGTTTTAACATGGAAAATAATTCATATTTACCATACTCTTGGGAAGTCTGAATCTCTTTGTAAAAGGAGAATGACATGTAACAGAAATTGAAAAATTGAATTAATAGAGAAGGTTCAGATTCAATGACACAGTGTTTAAGGAAAGGGAACTTTCATTTAGAACGTACCTTGGAAAACAGATAGAATTATGGTGCAGGGCTATACCCTTAAATAACACACTAGCTTTGTTTATAAAATAGATACAAGAACTATAGGAATGAGATGATGTTTCAGAGTTAACTCCAATAAAATTTTTCTTAGTAATAAAAAATTTTGGAGGAGAGCCTGGTATGAAACTATTGAGAAAACAAGAGCATAGGACGGGAGGGGACCTTTTGATTTGTCAGATCCATTTCTTCTTTAGATGGAGTATCATCTCATATATGTTTTTTTTTTCATAAGCTTTTGTAGATTAATCTTTAAATATTAGAGTTCTGCCAACTTTGTTGAAAATACAAGACTTTTTCCCACAGTCTCAATATTCAATTAGCTATAAACCTTCTGATTCCCAGTCTAATTTTCTTCAGGGCCTTTTTATGGGTGTACAGGTACTTTGTTCCCCTGACAATACAGCTCCTTGCTTAACAGTTCTATAAAATCAACTTTCTTGAACATCTGTCTTGGATAATTAGTGTTATACACAACAGTCCAGATGAAGTCTCCTATAGCACTTCATATAATGACACCATGAAAATTAATTCAGCAACCTACAAACATATTTGACTATCTTGGCATGCATCACATTAATGTTTTATAGATGCATTATACTCAGCTAGCAAGGCTATGCTTTTTTCTTCTCTGGTCCTTTCTAGATGACTAGTTCCTAGTTTAGAACTAAAATTGGTGTTATTCTCCAGGATTGTTTTGTACTGTTGAAATTAATTTTGATTCTATTGCATTTCAAGATTTTCTCTTACATTGCTTTTCCTTAGTGATATCCCAGGCTTCTTCTGTATTGGAAAAAAAACCTCTCTTGTGGTTTCCTGACCAAATTTTATCTACTCATTCTACTTATTTGTATCATAGTCATAAATAAAATATACTAAGCAAAAAAGATTCTTAAGGATTTTATAGTAACCTGTAATTTTCCTTCTTAATGTTACCTCTTGACCTTATGAATTTTTTGAATTCTCAAGACCTGTTACATGTTTTATGCCAATATGGCAGAGTCTTGAAGTCCAGGTAAATGAGTACTGTTGGAGTTCTTAGCTTAAAATTTAATTCTCTTATCAAAGAAAACTTGTTAGACTAACCTAGCAATATCTCTCTCTGATAAAACCACACTGCATTTTATTCTACTTTCTATTTACATCTGTGCCTTTAATTGCTCTATTCTTCAAAATTCTTTCTAAAGCTTTACATATGATTAATGTTAAACTAATGTGCCTTTGGTTTTACGGATTAGTTTTCTCACTTTATAAATTTAGGACAATCCCCCCTCCCCGCCCTCGGCCTCAGTTGGACAGATTGATGTAAAATACTTACAATGAGTTTTATATTTTTTATGTGTTTCCTTCTCAGTTCTGAATATAAATTATTATTTGTTTCTGGTTCTGTGAATTATATCCAGATTATCTCTAATCTAAGTATTTTTAATCCTTTATTTGACTTCATTTTCATTGTGATCCTATTTGTTCTTTTCTCATTTTTTACGTTTATGTCTCAAACACTTTTTACTTGCTTCTATAGCTTTCCTTCACTTGAGCTTACATTTATTCTTTTCTTGGTGAGAGAGGCTTCTGAAAGCTGCTTCTTTGCTAATCAGTTCTTTTTATGTTGTTTCCATCTTTTATTTTTTTTTTTCTGTGACAATGATTGAATCACTCTTTTTGGTAACAATTATTCATTCAGACCCTCTTCATAGAAAGTTTTTATCTTGTTTTGAGTAGAGATACATAAAAATTTGAGTCATAGCATTTCTCAGTCTCTTCTATAATTGAATCCTTCATGATCTAGTAGTAGTTCACTAAGAAGTTCTTGAGATGATAGTCAAATTTTTACTTCTCACCTAGTCTTCAAAATGCTCTGCACACTTCACTGTTATTTCTTCACCGCCTGAATAAAACGTCCATTCATTACTTTAATCCACAAATTTCATTTCCTGCATACAGTTTAAGAACCTCTATTTCTTTACCAAGCTGCTGGCATTTAAAGTGCACTTTGGTTGCTTCTTAGAGTTCACACTCAGTTCCTTAGCTAAATTCAGCAGAGTCTTGTTATTGAATATTATAACTGACTGTTAAGGAGATATTTATTTATTTATTTATTTATTTCTGTTATGCACTTGATTGGTCATTTGTCCATACATAGTTTTTGTATAGTTGTATAGACATATGATCTCTAGTCTATGCTAACTACTTGTTATTCAGTGGAAAAGATTGATTTATTTATTTATTAAAAGACAGCTAAAACAGAAGTCAATAGTACATTACTGGAAACCTGGGAGTAATTTTTATACATTTTTAATAGTGCTTCAGCTCAGGAACAGGTTTGCTAAAACACATCACAGAAAGTTGTTCTTGTGTTATGTACTAACAGCAGACATGAAGATTGTAAGAGTTGTTATCAAACTACTTCATTTCTCAGTTTTAATTTTTTAGTTGAAGCTGCCCACTAGTAAAGCACTACACAAAGAGGAAGTCACTCTTCAATGTAAGGACAGCACAGTATATCCTACATTTAATTGGTAGTTAATTCAAGTGTATTTACAAAGTCCTAGACAGTGTAGTTTATTTTATTTATTTATTTACACACATAAAAGGATACTGTAAACTGCAAAGCTTAGTATATTTAGAAATAGTAACCTTGGTTTCACTTTGGTCAACAATCATTTCTTAGGACGATATCTACCCAAAAAGGAATTCCAAAACTACTCATTGTATGTCCTTAGCTGGTGATCACAGCTACATCTGTCAATAATTAGTAACACCAGTAAACAGGTTGCAAGACTCTAAATGATTAACAAAATATTTGTTATGTTGACTCCAAAAATTGCTTGAATCCTTTTGTAGTGGTAGTGATACCTATTTCCACACTCTCACCTTTAATTAAGCATCTTCAATTAGTACATGAGTGCAATCCATAGATCTTTGCCTATTGAGGAAATCTCGTGGTGCCAAAAAATGTCCTTTTTTTGAGCTTCTGTTGTCAAAGAGGAACACGTGAAGAACAAATTAAAAATCAGTATTATGGTTTATGGCACCTGGAATGCATACAAAGCATTCTGATGAATTTACCTGGCTGGATCAAGTATTTCTCTCTGCCAGTCTCTGAGGGAATTTGCTATGTAATGTAGGCAATGCCCTGGCTACTCTGTATAGAGCTGTAAGTGTTCAACCAGTTACTTAGACAATATATTGCACCTGGTGAAAGAAAAGATGTCTACAGGAAACTCTTGACTGGCTTAATCAATTCTTTTGTTAATGTGTGTGATTTGTAGTCTCAATGTTTTTGTTTAGCTATTTTTTTCCTCCTACCTTCACCAAGATGCATAAATTATCATTCATCCTACAGAAGCACTGGAAAAGAAGCCACCAAAAACCCTTGCACTGGTGATAAGACTTTGTAGAAGGTACTAAAATACAAATAGGCATTTAAGTAGTTGGAGAACATTGGTCACTATTGTCCTAAACAAAGGTTTGCAATACTTAAAAAATGAGATAACCAATCACAGACTGCTTAGTAATGATACAATAGTACTGGTAATACTCTTTACAGCTCAGATTTCCCCCTTGTATTCAAATTTTGTTTGTTTGTTTTTTTTATTTTTGAAATCTGAAGAAATTCTATTCCTTGAAAGACAGAGTTGGCTAACAGTAGAAAATAATTCAAACTAATCCATCTCTCCTAAACGCCCTAGGATGCTGAGTTTCAAATTGTGCTCTCATTTCTATTCTCTAATAGAAGAGCTAAAGTAAAAACCTGCCACAGATCAGCCCTGGGATGTGGACTTCAGAATTTGAATTTTACATCTTGAATGACACCCGTGTGGAACAGTATGGACTTATATCTCCTATTTTGTTGCCTGCAATACAGGATAGATTATTTACTTTTTGCCTTTTAGTAAAGGGAAAGGAGTATTATCATACCTCTAACACATATTGCTATCCTCAGTGACTAACATGTTTAATTAGATGAACCATAGCAGTACTCATAAGCGACTCCTGGGAAAAGGAAAGTCAGTTGAAAAAAAAAAAAAAAGCAGGATTTCTTAAGTATAGGGAATTCTGACTGAAAAAAAAAAAAAGTTATGATCTTATATAGTGTAAAGTTTAGAAGATCTCATTTTCTTGATATTTTTGATAGTCCTTTTGCATACATCTTCCACCATTCTAGTCTTTAGACAATTTCCCCTTTCTTCCCTTTCTTTTTGCCTTTCCCATTTCCTTTCCTCCTTCTAACATGTTTTTCCCATATGTTGCATAACTCTTCTTCATTCTGTTTTCATGTTCTTCCACCTAATTTTCTCCCCTTTCCTTCTCTCTCAAAACCTGTACATTGTTTGAAAAATTTTCCTACCTTGCCTATTTTGTTCTTCTTCAAGTCTATTCTACTCCTCCTTACGTTGCACTTTCTGCTTCTCCTTTCCTTGAAAAAGAGTACATTGAAACAAATGCCGATCATATTAATATTTGTCTAACTTTATTTGAACTGTGACCCTCATCTGTTTCCATTTGTTAAATAAAACCCATGATACCACATTTTGCAAGTCCCATGTATAACCTTGCAGAATATGTGACTGCATTATTAATAAATTTTAGACCAAATGAAGTATGTGTTCATGCAGATTACTTGCTAATTATGCTTGAAGCTAGAAAATAATTAAAAAATTATCATGCACTAGTTTTAGATTTTTTTTAAGAGGAGAACTCCAAAAGTTCTATTTTCAGAGATCATAATGACACTGAAAGTGGAAAATACCTCTTTTATATAAGCAAAGGAGTCAAGCAAAACAATGAAGGCAATTCTGAAGGCATAAGAGCGAGGAATATTATTCTTAATATATTGATACTTCAAACAAGTTTTAATTTGGAAACAATGAAAAATATTAACTTATCTTATACAACCAATAGCTGTACAACAGAAAAAACAATGACTTTTTCCTTGTGGTACTAAGTTTCCAGTTACATCAACAAAAGACCTTTGTTAAGGTGCCCTCCTCCAACAAGTCCCAAGTATTCTTTGTTGCCTCATAAACTATTGTGTCCCCACTTATTGACCTCCGAGCTGTGCAGGAAGCATGAATGAACTATTGGAAGCAAAAAGGGAGCAGCTTGGATTCCCTACAAGGAGACCTGTGACAGAAAACCTCAGTTGTAACTTTGGAGAGATGCTAGAATAAAAACCCCAGCCCTTCCATATATCTACAGACTCTCAAGTGGAGCTACAGAAAGCCTTGAAGCACAATTTAGTGGTGATCAAATATGACTTCTTATTGTATCACAATATGTCTTTAATTTTGACTTTACTGAGAAAAGCTGCACAAAAGAAAGTAAATTAGGTAAGTGTCCTTTTTTTACAGATTTGCCTTTACTTCTTACTGAGGCACAGAAGTCTTCCAACAAGTCATTCATTTGCTATGGGAGTTACTGTTTGTCTAACTCGGCAGCCAAACATGATTTTAGAGGCATTATGAAAGCTTGTAAAGGAAATCTGTCTAAACCCAGGATTCAGAAAACTTTGAAGCTATTTGCTGAAATAATAAACTTTAAATTTTTTCTGGAAAAAAAAATTATATCACCAGACACAATAGTATGTGTTTCAATATATTTCAGTGTATGTTGAGGCAAAGCTAGCTATTAATAAATGCCTGTCCTTCGTCCCCTTTTTCTGTTTTACAATTTACACAGTCAGGCTGCAAAATTAGGCATGGATTATGGAATTTTCTTTCTAGAAGTACATAATTCAGTATATTGGTAAGAGAACTTAGGGTTATGAATTTACTTCAGTGTTTCCACTATCTACACTGCAGACAACAAAGACTAATTTTTGCTGAACAACAGTATTAAAAGAGAAAAATATTAAAAAAACCCAAACCCTTTCCATACCTTTGATGGGATTTTAAATGGTTTTCAAGTCAACTATTTTTACTTCACTCTTGACTTTCATGTAATCATTTAATTCCCTCACTTTGCTCTAAACCTGCCTACTCCTCTGATATCAATAACTACCCTACCTGTTCTCCTATGACCATTTACAAGCTAAAACCAAATCTAATATGGAAATACAATGAGACTCATCTAGGAGGTGGGAGATAAAACTATCAAAAATATGCATCATATATAATTTCTCACAGTTTATGTACTTAATTTTGTAGTTAAATAGTTGTTTTCCTGGTTTTAATTGTAAATGAGAGACAATTTACTGCAATGTGTTATTTACACAGACTTTAATGCTTTTGATCTGATCTGAAAATGCTCAAAACCTAATAGGTTAAATTGTCAGGTGCAGGTTACTGTAGTTCAGCTAGTAAACACAGACTGATTCTCACCCTTCCCATTTCAAGCAGCAGAGATTGAGGTCAAAGACCCCAATTTCTTCATTGAGACTTCTCTGTCACCATTTAAACATCATATTTTAACCTTTGAGTTTAAAGCATGGAGGAAAAATCGCAAGCATGACCCTCCCTTAGCTGGGGGAGGGAACAAAAGATTTTTGTTGAACTAAGGCTTTATATTTTGTGTAAATATACGAGAGAGAAAAAAGTGTTGCCAAACAGTAATTGAGGTGAAATTTGAAGTCATGTCGTAATTAAAGCTTTATAAACCTTACAAGTTGGCCCAAAAGAGCTGGGAGACAGCTGATTATTTCAGAAAGTCAAAAACTTCTTTTAATACTGGGTTCCTGCATAAGTCCTCCAGCTTCCAAATTGACACCCTGTTGAAGGAATCTAAGAATGAAGAAAAAATAAATTAAATCTTAACACAATTGAGAGGAACAGTCTCAATCAAGGGAAAGGTGGTGGTGATACTAACAGAGAGAGATTTGACAATTTCCCAGGTTAGAGAAAGGTCTTTACTCACATTGTGTAAAACACCTGAAAATTATGCACACGGGAAACATAAACCCAGCTTCTGCCTGACTAGGATAATATGCATCTATAATACAGATAATTATTGAGGGGCACAGGGGGGATGTCAACATACTCAGAGGCAGGGCTGCTATTCAGAGGGACCTAGGCAGGCTGGAGAGACAATGAGCGTAAACTGAGAAAAGGGATGTTCAGGCTGGATATAAGGAAAAGCTTTTTCTCCCGGAGAGCAGCCCAGCAGTAGAGCAGTCTCCATTCTTGGAGGTTTTCAAGACCCAGCTGGACAAAGCCCTGATCAACTGGAGGCCTGACCTCAGAAGTGGCCCTGCTGGGAGCAGGAGGTGGGACTGGAGACCTCCTGAGCTCCCTTCTCACCTGGGCTATCCTTTGAATGCAATTGAAAGATACAAAAATTGTAAGAGATGTCACTTTGTCCAGGGCACAAGTGTAAGAATGAACAGATTTATACTCATCCCCTTGTCTCTAAGAAATTTCTAATACGAACTTTTTCAACTCTCTTCTTTTCTGATCATCTATTCCCTATTACTTAAATGGGATTGAATCAGTATTTCTTTGCCTATCAGGTGTTATCTAGGCAAATGTTCACTTACAAGCTTCTAAATATAGTGACAAAGCTCCTAAACTGACAACAATCACCAATTTTAAAAATATTTGTGAGGCTAGGCCCCTGTACCTTGAGTTCCACTTTATGTGCTTTGAGCCTTGCCAGCTATTAATTTTAGGTACTAGAAGCTATCTTGACACTAGGTTTTAATTGGCCAAAACGTAAGTGAAAGGTATTGACTCATCAAATATTTAAGCCGCAGAGTATCTCCACTTTCTTATTTAAAAAAAAAAATTATTTATTACCTTGTGTACATACCATTAAAAGTTGGGATAGATTTAAGGACTGCTCTAAGACTGAATCAAGCACTCTGTCTAATAGACCTTTGCTAGCTATAATGTCCCTGTGTTACATAACCTAGCAAAAGACATAATTGGAGTGAATTAGGAACTTCAGATGGCTTAACAAAAGGATATGACTTCCTCAGATTAGTCCACTTTTGGGTGACATCAATTCCGACACCAGTTAAATACAGAAAAATAATAAAACATAATGAATGGTCATTTAGTTGCTGGAAAACTGGCAGATAATACTGTTATGCAAATAGAGACCTAGTGTATTTGAGAATGGGAGGATTTGAAGAGAAAGACATTAAGGTCTCACAAGCACCATCAATTTTTCTTTAGATGAAGAAGAGTTGCTCCTATTAGAACACATATACATAGACTTTAAGGAGCTAAAGATAAATGAAATATTTCACTACTGATGAGAAAAAAACCCATAAATGTAAGTGAATTCTACAGAAAAAACTAACCTGTTAGCGTTGTTGTATTTGACAGGACTTGGGGTAGTGCTGGAATAACTGAACCAAGATTCCAGTCTAGTGAAGTCTTGATGTTTCTCTATGAGATGAGGGTATTATATTTAAAAAGTCTTCTTTCCACTGGATTATACAACATCTTTTTGTTGTGCCAGCACACCAGATTTAGTTGAAAAGTGACCCAAAGCCAGAAATTAAGGGATATTTTTCAGCATTATGAATTTTCTGTTCCTATTTACTGAACAGTTTCTTGAATAGCTATGATGATGCAGGAGCAAAGGCGATATAGGGGTGAGACTGAAAGTCTGGTGCAAAGGACACTTAAGCTAGCGCTACCTTCAAGAAAAGCCTGTAGAATCACTGCTTGGCAAGTCTCAATCATCTGAGCATATTTCAAGCATCTGAAGTGTCCTGTTCATTCAGATTTTGTGCAAAGAGGCATATTCATTCCAAACTCCCATTGATTGCCTGATTCACCCTGTATTCAAAGACTGAGCAATTGAAGAATATTGCCTAAATTGCCTTAACATTCTCCCACTGCAATGCTGGGGACGGACTTGTCTGCCGCTTTACAATTTCACAATGTAGAGACACAATCAAAACCTTAGACCTGACCTGCATAAAATTCACCTTCTATCTTCTCTTTCTATAGGCCTATTACACTTATATCTGTCAATATACTCTTAGTACATTCTTCTTATATGGTCCTCTTTAATGATTATCAGACATAAGAATTATTTAAGCACTCTAATTAACATGATTATTCAAGAACTAACTAGCATGAATATTCAATATCATTATTCAAGAAGTAGGTGCAACCCCCCTGCTAGCCTTCACCCAGAGAGGAACCGGCGAAGGTGACAGCAGTATAAAAGGCAGTGCCACACTATGTTTGACATGGCCACATGAGAACTGGGGAGATTGCAGATTGAAAAACATTGCTCCTCATAACTCAGTGGTTGATGCACATACTCAATAAGCTTTTGCATCATCGCTTGATTTAAAGCTATTGTTACTTCCATGGAACAGGGAAACAGTGGAAATACAAGCACCTCTGAGATGGTTAAGCTGATATAATGGCTCAAAATTACCCTTCCCTCTCTTGTGCTGTTGGCTTTCCCAATCAGATGCTTGTGCTTATCTAAACCCTCCAGTAAAAAATGACCCAGCTAAACAATTCCAAAATAAAACAACTACTATTAAACTATCTTTCTGGTAGCTTATGGCACTGAAACAACTGAAAAGGGATCAACTGAACACTAAGGCTGGTGCAGTCTATGGAAATGGAGGATGCAGAGCTGTTCCTTCCAGTGACAGCAAGAAGTGATTCCTGTTTAGAGATTTTGTGAAAAGTCAACCTAGATGTTTCGCTCATTGTGGGTGTGGGGGCTTGTTAAGCTATTGCAACCCTATTTGTGTTACAGCACTGAAATATGAAGGCAGAAGAAGAAGGATTCAAACATGGGAAGGACCACCCTGTTTGTAGAGGTCTTCTGACAGCAGTCCTGTTTTTCTCTTTTTTCCCCCTCTATAATTATAGGTGGGTTTTTAATGCTTGTGGGTTTGTGGACTATGAAACCACTATTATGTCTCTTTTTTTTCCCTCTGTTGTATTCACAGTTTCATAACTTATTTTTCTTGCTGCCTTCAAATTTTCGGGCCACTGTCTACCTGATCTCCCTCCACAGAAATATCCATCATTAGCCCAGAATGTATAACAGATTAAGACAAGTAAGTGTTCTTTTTGTTCACTGTAAAAGGTAAACACATGGAAAAGTAACATATATGAGATGTTATAACCCCAAGCAGCTCATGGGATTTCAAGCACTGGGTCATCTGTTTCAGAGCAGGTATAAGCAGTAATATTTTAAAACTACAGCCAGTTTTTGTTGTTGCTGTTATTGGTGGTGTTGTTTGGTTTGGTTTGGTTTTGTTTCTATGGCAATAGAGTAGCTTTGGACTTAACAATGGTTGAAGATTGCAGCCCAGTTCCTAAAATATAAGCGCTAAACACTGATGCAAATTCAGAGCTAAAGTCTTGCAGAAAATCAGGAAAATTTCTTTGATAACAATGACTTCATTTTGATTTTCATAGAGAGTCAGGTGCTGGTATAAAACATTAATTCAAATTTTAAATTATCTTTCTTAGGAAAACACCGCAGACCATTTCACTGTAGCATCAATTTCAATTTGATATGCTGTGAATTTAAGAGAAAGTGAGTTAAAAACCGGAACTATAAAATTTACATGAAATCTGTATGAAAAACCCTCTGTATGATATTTAAAAGCTATTATATAGAAATTATCACATGTAGACTGAGCTGAATATTCTCAAAAAAATAAAATCATTACTGAGATTTGGAAGAAACAAAATTCTCATACCTTTTTCTATGTTTTAACTAAGTTCTAAGGGTAATTTTAAAAATATCAGTATTTCAAATGTTCTCTAAATCTGGGATGAAATAGTTTAAAACTGTTGCAAAAGGGAAGGAAAAGAAGCATACCAATATCTAGGAGAGAGGCACCAGTAAGAAAAGGAATAAAAAAATATAAGCTCTGAAGGCAGCTATCAAAAATACCAATGGCATATGAAATATGGAAACAGCTGGAAATTAATCAGTGCGAATAAATGAAACGAAACTAGAAAATCCAGGAGACCATACCTATGAAAATCAGTGCTGCAGGCAAAAAGGGGAAACTAAAGAAGGAAGAAATGCTGGCATGACATAACAACTAATAAGAGCTAGCTTATAGCTAGCAAAGGGAGGTATGCTTTTACTGATGGAGGAGAACTATTGCGTAGTGAAAATTCAATTAATCCTGGAGACCAAAACACTAGTAGCAAAGCATTTTAAAAGGTGTCAACTAATGGATGTACTTTAATATCAGTGTTCCTTTAATGTATATTTAAAATATATATTACTACACAAAGGACATGAATATACACGGTTACAAGAACATGTCCCAGTACACCTTGTGAATGACATATAATGTATAATCCTTGACAAAAGGAACAAGCCTGAGACTCTGTCAGTCCCAGACAGAAAGGTATTCTAACTACCCCCAAGTGAACATCCCAAGCCCAGAAAATTGAGCTCTCAGGTCCAAACCCATTTCTCTATGGCTATTTGTGATGCTAATTATATGATGGTTAAAACATTCCAGTGTTTCTGAGACTGGGCTAGATAGTAAGGGATCACTAAACATGCATTAACTATTCTTTTTTCAGTTAAATCACACAGCATACATCAGAATTTCCTTGTATAACTTTCTATATAAAACATACTTTAAAAAGTTATGCGTACTTGAAACTCTGTTTGGAGACCATATCTTAGTCTAAACTATCTGAGATGACTGAAGGTTTATAACGTAAAATGTAGCATTTAAGTCTGTATGATCCTGAATTTGCAAGGCACCAGATTCTCCTGAATAGCATCCAAATGCAACTTAAAATCAAAGAACAAGTCAGAGGACATTTATACAGATTCATGTCCCTTTTTAGAGAATCTTGGGTGGAAGTTTGAGGGCAGGTGAAAGGTTTAAGCACAATTTAGGACACATTTAATCAATTATGTGAAATATAATTATTCATATTGGCCTTCGATGAAGTAATTGTCCATTCTAAAGTACATCAGAAGCCTGAATTGCCATGCAATTAAAAGGGAACATAGAGATATTGTTTGATGTAATTTTGCCCAAATACTCTGCAAATATATTTCTTCATATTTTCCTTATTTTTTCCCTTTAGGCTTTTTAAATTGAGTATTGTCAAGAGAAATGAAATGAATCTTGACTAAAGTCAGGCATACTGTATCATTCTACAAGTGAACTGAGTATAACTCTGCCTCTGTATTTAGCTCTTAGTTTGCAAGAGTGAAAGCCCCAAGAAAAAGCTTCTAACATTAAAATTTAAGGAAGAAAATGAAGGAAATCTCCACTGGCTTTCCCCAAGAAAGATCTCATTTTTGCTGTTCTGCTGCGGAATATGGGTTGTTTTCACTTTTTAAAGAAACATTAGGTCAGGCCCAAATCTCACAGTTTTCCTGTTTGCTTATTTCATACATTCCAGGTCAGCTAAATGCCAGAGCTGCTTACAGAAACTCATTGCTTTTAGATTGTTTTACCTAACTGGCATAAAATGTCACAGCTCCAGGGAATGAACCACATCATTTGCCAGCTGATTTAAACAAACTGAATATCTATACTATGCTGACTTATGTCTGACAAATGGTAAAATCTGTTATATTTTGTTGAAGTATATCTAGAATTAAGCCCAGTTACAGATCCAATTTCAGTATCTGAAGAATTTATAGATTTTAATGTATCTCTCTGCCTGGAGAACATGAGAGAGGCATGTTCGATTAAAAATATTTTAAAACCCATCTACTCGTCAGCTGCATTGAGTTTTAGATTGGTAAAAAGGAAACTTCAGGCTTGGTATGAAATTAATAAATAATAAAATGTAAGCTAAAAATAAGACAGAATACGGTATGAATAAATTGAAAATATTAATGAGCCAATGTAATGAGGATGCATTCATTTTTAATGTTATTTTAAGTAAAAATATGAATACTTCATGTGTTCTTTTTAAGGTTTTCTTGAGGCAGTGGCTACGTACTTATGTAAATTACAATGGAAACAAATTTTTCCTGGTCCTGTAGAAATGTATATGAATACAAATCTCTCTACTTGATGTTGTAAATAATACTTAAATTAAGTATTTATCTTCATAATTTTTCTTTAAAATAGAACCTGCCGAAAGTATGTCAAATATTTTATCGCTCATTAATACATAATAAAATGCTTATGCAATTAGTAATGCAGCAGAAGCTTTCTGAGACTGCAGAAATGTTAGTTGTGACCATATACATGTTTTCAAGCTGTGCATTGACTTACATTTCTTCTGGAAGCTCTGGTGAAAAAGGCAGGGCGTTGTCTCACTGGAGGAGATACATGTCGAGTATAACCTCAAGAATGACATTGTGCTATTTGGGTTCCCTTTTTTTCCCAAGGTGAAATACATTATACCTTGAATGTAACGAGCATCACATGCTCCCAGCTTACACTTTTCTCTCTCATTCTTACAGGGAAAAAACCACGGAGAATGGAAATCCAGGCAGAAAGCATTTCTTACGTTGATCTTTCTGGTGAAATGGAAATCCTGGACTTTAAATGCAATGAGCAACATGTAGGAAGGGATTTGGGTGCCAAACTCAAGTGTTTCAGGCCATTTTAGAAGCATTTTAAAATGTTGTGGTTTATACCTGTGTCGTGGTTTAACCCCAGCCAGCAACTAAGCACCACGCAGCCGCTCACTCACTCCCCCCCCACCCAGTGGGATGGGGGAGAAAATCGGGAAAAGAAGTAAAACTCGTGGGTTGAGATAAGAACGGTTTAATAGAACAGAAAAGAAGAAACTAATAATGATAATGATAACACTAATAAAATGACAACAGTGATAATAAAAGGATTGGAATGTACAAATGATGCGCAGTGCAATTGCTCACCACCCGCCGATTGACACCCAGCTAGTCCCCAAGCAGCGATCCCCCGCCCCCACTCCCCCAGTTTATACACTAGATGTGACGTCACATGGTATGGAATACCCCGTTGGCCATTTGGGGTCAGCTGCCCTGGCTGTGTCCTGTGCCAACTTCTTGTGCCCCTCCAGCTTTCTCGCTGCCTGCGCATGAGAAGCTGAAAAATCCTTGACTTTAGCCTAAACACTACTGAGCAACAACTGAAAACATCAGTGTTATCAACATTCTTCGCATACTGAACTCAAAACATAGCACCGTACCAGCTACTAGGTAGACAATTAACTCTATCCCAGCTGAAACCAGGACAACCTGACATTCCAGTGTAATGTTTCCTGTAGGTCCTGTGTCATTAATACCAGCCCCTGTGAGTATCTCTGAAAGGGTGCTAAACCTATAGCTTAGGCACCTAACTTCCCCTTTAAGATACCATTTACCTTGAGCTCCCACCTAATATATATTATATCACAACTTTCTTTTCTCTGGGTAAGGATGTCTCTGCTCATAGTAGCTCTGAGGTTGTATTTCACATGTGGCTGATCTAACACAATATGATGGACTTTCCCAGAGCTTTGTCATTACACCTCATTTGTGAGTCCGTCTTTTCTACAGGCAGCTGTGAGTAAAATGATGGACCTTCCCAGAGGAGGATTAATTGTTTTGCATAAAGTGGTGGGTCAACCCCAGCCAGCGGGAAAGCCCCCCCCCCCCCCCCCAGCCACTCACGTACTCCCATGCAGCAGGATGGGGGACAGAGTTGGAAGGGCAAAAGCGAGAAAAGCTCATGGGCCAAGACAAAGGCAATTTAACAAGTAAAAAACCCAAACCAAACCAAACCAAAATAAAAAAAGACCCCAAAGCAATCACCCACCACCTCTCACTAACAGACCAATGTCCAGACAACCTGTGAGCAATGGTTTCTTTAGAAAAACTCTCCCTCAGTTTTATTGCTCAGCATGATATCATAGGGCATGGAATGTCCCTTTGGTCAATCTGAGTCAGCTGTCCTGCCTGTGTCTCCTCCCAACTTCTTGCCCACTCCCAGGGGGAGCAGAGTGAGACATTGTGCAAGCACTGCTCAGCAATAGTTAAAACACTGTTTTCATCACAAATCTGAAACACAGCACCATATTGCCTGCTACAAAGCAAATTAACTCCCACCCAGCCGAGAGCAGTACACGTACAGATACCTAACGGGGGCAAACGACATAAAGAATGAACAGCAAGTTAGATTCAGATAGTTCTTTTACACCCACTTTTCCTTAGCTCCATACTCAGAGTTAAGCTATCAGTTAGAAGCTTTTTTGCATCCTCAGTCTCATACTTGTCCATGATAAAACACAAAAGGAGAGATTTTACTCTTCCTCATTCCTTGATGATTCCATACAAATTAGGTAGAAGTAATAAACTTTTTATATTTTAAATTTACTTCCCTGTGCCCAGTAAAAAAAAAAAAATAAATAAAGGACCCAATTTCTTGGCAAAATTCAAATCATAAATACAGTTAGTAAAGTAGGTAGAAAAATATCATTTTTTCCTTTGCTGTGAAAATTTTAAATGAAAATTAAAGTTTGTGGTTTTAATCAATTTTTTGTTTGTTTGTTTCATGTGGCCAGTACCAGTAATACTGGAAAACAAGTTCTTTCTGGATTTTAGCTTTTCTAGGTAAGTCTCTGAAAAAATAGAAAAAAAGGAAGCATCCACAAGAAAAGATACTGTTGACAAACTGGAAAATGAGAGTATAAAAAGTATTTTATCCTTCTAACACCTAAACCCCATATTTTTTCTCAGTCCTGAATCTCTAAATTGGCAGGTTTAGGATTATTATAATATTAACAGTAAACCCAAATTGATTTGTTTGCTTGTTATGTCTTTATGAATATTTTGATTTTTGTTTAGCATGCTGGGTAACTATTTAGCTGTGATTTTATAAGCCATAAGGATATTCAAGGACCAATATTTTTGTCATGATATTATATAAAATTGAATTATGAGTATCTTTTTTCTCCCATTGGTAATCCATTGGAATAAACTTGCCCACTTCCCCAAAATGCACTATGAACTGACATATCATTGACAATTGTTGATAACAAAAGCTTTGAGTGGTGGTGAAAATAAACTAACTGCCAATACATGAAGGTCAAAAGCATTGTCAGCACCATTATAAAAGCATGGCTGTGACCTGATTCATCTTATATTTGCAAATTACTCAGTCCCCTTGTGATAGCTGCTCAAAAGCTCTACTTGAAGAGGTGAGAGTAAAAGGGGATTATATTAATGGGGATCATGTAATATTTGCCGAGCTGGGAATTTCAGAAGTCCTTCTGGACCAAAGAAAATATTCTACACAAAATGGCTTTTTTTTCCCCCTACTGCTTTTTCTCTTTAGTCCCACCTAGCCACAGAAATAGATGCAATTGTTATAGCAAAAAACTTTTTTGCGCGGGATTGTGGTGGCAGGGGCTGTATGCCCATTTGCTGGATGTGAAAAGTGGGCTTGTGCTATATTGTATTGTATTAGAAGTGATTACAATTACTTTAACTGCACTAACCCTTTGATCATGTATCATCTGGCTTGTCCTTTGTTTAAGGTCCTTGCCTTTCTGACTGGAATTTGCTTTTGTCAGCACAGCAGAGTGACATATGGTATTTTTGTTGTTGCTTGAAATAATCTTCTGTAGATCAGCTGGATTTCCCAAAAGAGCTTTGCATCCAACATTAGAGAGAGAGAGAGGAGATGAAAGAGGACCCCAAATCACTATACATTCCATGATTAAAAATTTCCATAAAGTAAGCTCCACCATTCAACGCAATATATTTACTTCACATTTTTAGCAAATAAAAAAGGGTAGAATCTGCTCTGTGATGTATCAAAGTCTTGTAAACCCTGATTTAGGAGGTGAAAGAAGAAAAAGGAAGTTGTGTTTGTTGGTTTTTTTTTTTTTTAAATTGTCTGAGGTATTCATATACTATTAACTTATTAGCTGTTGGCTTTGACTTTCCTTCGGATACATAAACAAAAGACAGTTGTAAATCACTGTGGATTACACCCTTGCTCCCACATCACAGCATCTAAATGTTGACCTGCTAACATAATGGAATTTAAAAATGAAACCATCTTAACATATGTAGTATCTGTGATTAGAAATCCCCAGATATTGCAATATTAAAAAAAAAGAAAAAAAAAAAGAAAAAAATATAAACCAAAGTCACACACTGAGAATGCTGAAATTGATACTGTTACGTACTTGGCATTGCAAAATGTTCTCATTTAAGTTAATGGGAAGCATAACATAGAAACTGCTCAATAATTTGAATTCAGAGAGAGCAATCTCTATTGTTTCTGCCCACCAGCACAGTACATCAATTCTTTTCTTCAAGTTATTGCATATTGATGGCATACTTTTCTACTGACAGGCAACAAAAAATTAAGTCAGCACTTATCCAGTCAAAGTGGCTGAGTGAATGGGAAGGTTAATGCCTCAAACTAGGTTTAAGTTAGTTCACATTTCTCTAATAATTGCATTTCTGCATTAAACTTGTTTTAAACAGGAATATGTTTGATTCACAGTTCCTAAAGGCTAAGTTACGAGTGTATGATGGAAGACTGTTATGCTTCAAAGCCTACGAATTCAGATAAAAATTACCGTAACTTTCATAAGTTTTTCAAAGGTCAGTGAAGGGCTGGAAAGTTGCATGAAAACAAAAAAGAGCTATGGGCAAAATAACTAGAATTGATAATGACCTTTAAGCCAATGAAGAATGAAAATCATAAAATACTTATCCATATGGAAGAGTAAAGATTCTCATAAAAAAGCTTCAACAACAGGACACAAAGTAAAATAGCTCATTATGACTGGAAATGATGGACTCGGGCTGCACTAAGGCAAAAGATTTCTCTTACACAGAAAACCTCTAGGGAAATTTCATTTAAACAAGTACATTTTGTGTGTGTCTGTGTCTGTGTGTGAGTGCATGCACACATCTTTAGGCTGGACTTACTGAAGCCAAGAGCAAACTTCCATGCCCTATTGTTGCATAAACCTGGAGGGCTTTTTATCTTATGCTCCCTTTTGAAATAAGAATTAAAAATGCATTGAAACAAGTGAAAAGTGTTACCTCATTAATTTTAATTTCCTGTTTAATTTTCTATGTTTTTATTTCTCTCTCTATTGTGACACCTGGATGAAATTCCACTTTGATGTTCTCCTTTTCATATGAAATGAAGCTGGTAATTTATATTTTCGTAGTTTTTGTCCAGAATGGGTTCAAGACAATATTCAAGAACATTCAATATATAAAGAGAATATTTTTTAATAATTTCTTATAGGAGAGTAGGCATGATATAACTGTGTTTACTTCCCTGTGCACAGACACAGAATCCATTGAAGCCGATGCAGTGATTTCATTAACTTACACACGATTTGCTGGTGCAGACAGGATTTCGGGGTCAAATTGCTGACTTCATTGGAAGCCAGGAAGGCTTATCATCTATGAGTTCTTAGTAATTGCAAAGACTCATTCAGTTAGAAAATCAAACAGTTAATTTAAGTAATAACAAATGGGCAGAATTCCTTCATCTTGAACAGCTAAATTGTCTTGTGGAGACACTGTACTGCCTCACATAATTAAACACAAATAAAATATTCCTAGATTATGGAATTCTGCTAATAAAAGCTAACGTCAATCTATGCTTGAGAACATTTTTTATATGGACCGTTGTAACTATTTCTGAGTAGCAAACCAACCACAAGGTTGAACTGAACAGTGGGAGGACATTTCACAGAACAGAAAAAAGAATTCTCACTGAAGAAAAAATACATGTCCTGAGAATTAAATTGAAATATGCTTTTTAAATTTTTCATGCTATGATGGAAGGGTACCCAGGAAGGGTAACTTGAAAAGGTAGTAGCAGTTCAGAGTTTAACTGGGAGTTTATTGGATGCAATGCTGAAGAAACAGAAGAAATGAAGTATCAAGTTACCATGGCTCTCATTGATACTAATGATTTTGTTCCCCAGAAGGGAAAACCACTGTAATAAAAACTACTGCTGACTTTTCATGCTCCTCTACTGTATGCTCTGAACAGAGCATGAAGAACTCATAAAGCTTATTGCAATTTCATTCTGAGATATGCACCAATTCCTTTGTCAGAATTTCAAAACCAGAAGATTGCTAGTTGAAAAGCAGCCATTAAAATAACATTTAGTTTTTACAATTCCTTTCTCTTCTCTCACTTAAGAACCACCTCCTGTCCCATATATTTTCCTGGCTTTAAACCAGGCATCACTCAAATTCTTACACTGGAATATCATCAAATCTTTTACTAGCTGTTCCAACATGGCCAAAGAGCTAGTCCAACATGGCATGTTTCCTTGATGTACAATTGTGCTTTCTGAGTACAATCAATTTCTCACATTATTGTACTAGAATCTGTATTAGAAAATACAAATCATGCATTTCAAGACAAGTGAACAGATGCTCTGGCACAGATTTTTTGTCCCAAATATAGAAATTCTGCTATTTAATTAATGGCTGGGAATAGCATCTAATTTAGCTGAAGGCTTGCATGTAGCAGTGCAGGTGCATATTTATTAGATTTTCTTCTTTAATGAGTATGGTGCATTTCCAGGTATGTCCAGAGGCAGAATTATTGCAAGAAAGGCATAAGATAGAATGTCCAGTAACTTTCATTCACCAGTTCAGAAGTATTGGGGTGGTATCTGTCTAACCTCCAATCATGCATAGATCAAACAGTGGATATTTACCACTGAGGAATAACTATTTCAATAAATATGATGATAGCTCAACTAGATACCTATATTATGTTGTATCAAAGCAGTATACTCTTAAGGCAAAAGGTCTTTTAATTAAAAGTGTCTGAGACTTTGTTTGTATTTACCTTCCCCTATGAAAATTAGAAGGGGTTGCATAAAAGCAAATAATTTTTATTGGGTACTTGTTAGAAGAAAGGAAAGTGTATAGATAGATGTATGAGTCTCTGGTGTTAAGAGTAGTGACAAAAAAGGTGCAGGGAGGAACTTATGAACATGATAGCTGTCATGAGGAGGGTATAACTGCTATGGATTAAGTATATGGTATAAGTGATCCTCTGAGTTAAATCGCTGGGTTTTTAATAACAGAACTGCATTTTGCAACTTAGCCTGTCTGCATTCAGAAGGTAAATCGATGCTTGTGTTGAAATCACCGTGAACTGTTACAATTTCTTGAACTTAATAATTCCCTCCTATTATAATTCTTGCAAGTTTCTGAGCACCAAATAACTACCAGGTCAGCAGAGCACTGGCTAACTTAAAGGCATTAGTGGTCATGCTGCAAGCTCTAGCTGGGAAGAGAAGATAACTAGCAGATTCTTCAGATCAGATTTTTCTAGGGTGAGGTTATACATTTTGGTTAGAGCCAACGTATTAATCACCATCAAAAACTGGCAGCCTATTTATTCTATTCTCCACACCTGTTTGAATTCTCTTGTGTCTGCCAAGTTAGTTACAAGTGATTTTGGCATCCTGTACTGAATTGATGTCACAGGCTGACACCTATACAGACACTACTCCGATAAGTGAGACTGACTACATCTGCCTATCTCTAACTCATTAAATGGTTCTGGTATAGACTGGGAAAGCAGAAAAAACCTGTAAAATCTTTACGGGGAGGCATACCTAGGAGATCTGATTTGTGTCTGGGTATGCACAGGGAAGAAATAGAGAAGGAACTGTTAAAATTTTATGTCTTAGTAACATATTTGGGGGTGGTGGGAGTGGAGAGTAGAGCCAGAAGCACTAGCAACCAGAAGATAATGGCTATTTGACTTTAGATATGGAGAAAGTCAGAGATTGGCCTAGGGTGTTGTGACCAGCAAGGCCATTGACATCTTCTGCCAACCGTGACAACCTACGTGAGAAAGCAATAAAGAAGGAAGAGTCCCTCAGTAGCAAAGCAAGTCCACAGAAGTCCAACATCACCAAGCCTGAGGTGGGTTCATTCTGCATTGAAACCAGTTTGCCAGCTGGGACTTAGGCACACTGACTGGTTAGAGTGAGCATCCTGTTCCCCTGCATCCCCAGTGCTGGTCACAGCTGGGCTGGGACAGCAGGGACCTTCTTCAGTGTGAATGTGTATTCTGTACGCACTGTGGGAGCGGATTTTAAAACACAAACTGTTATTTACCCTGCTATACCTATCCTGCTTAGAAATAGGATCTAAAATTTATGTCACTGCATGGTGTAGTTCTGTCCTTGAGGTTTTATCACTCTTAAATTCCTCCATGACAGTTGATATAATTCACTAACCCAACAGAAAAAAAAAAAAAATACTGTTCTTCTGACAGCACTGAGCTGTTGAGTGATTCCAACTACAAAATTTAATTCATCAGTAAATCATAGAATCATTTAGGTTGGAAAAGATCCTTAAGATCATTGAATCCAACCATAAATGCAACACTGCCAAGAGCACCAGAATTATTTCTCATTATCTTTACATTTTCATAGGAAATCATGCTATTGCTAATTTTCAAATGTTCTTCTAATAAAATTTAAAAAATGCTGATACTAAAAAAAACACCCAAAAAACTTCACCAGATCTCCATCTCTGTTTTGGACATTTTTGATGGGTTTTGTGATGTAGACCTGAGTTCTGGTACATCTGGGATCTAATTATTATAAGTTTAAAGAGAGGAGATTGATAAGAAACACTTGCTTCTAAGTAGTTATGTACTTATAAGATACTTCATACAGTCCAGGCCCATCATTCTCCTGAGCTCTTGACCCTGGAATTTTCTTCCAGTACCAATAATAAGTAAAATCATCTAGTATTAATTATCTGAAACTGAGGACAAGAGAGGAAGCCTGGCTTACCTCTAAACTCTTTACCCTTCCAAACAAGGTGATATTGTGTGTATGGGATAGAAGATAACCTGGCCATTTCTTCAGTCAGCCTTACTTGGAGTCAAGTTACATGCTATTATCTGAACCAATGCAATGAATGACTCACTGCCAGCAATGGAGTGACACAAAGAAACTAGTGGCAAGTCATATTGCTAAGATAACCAAGCACTAGAGTAGTACAGTTGTGTTCATGACCATTTTATTGGTACATCTTAAAATATAAATATAAATAAATGTAACTATAGATATAAATAAAAATACATATATCTGCCATTTAAAATATTTCCGTATGTTTGTCATATCAATATTTCCAAAACTTCTGAAAAATATGTACAAAAGGCACTACATCAATTTGAGTGCACCATATGAAGAGGAGTAGTTTGAAAAAAGAAGGCATACCCGGGAGTTAGACTGCAAAGGCAAGGAGAAAGGAGACCATTCTGGAGTTACAGTAAGAATAATACAAGGAAAAACACTGAATTCTCTTTTCTTTTCTGGAAATAATCTCAAAGGGTTAAGATAAGGTGGTTTTGTTTCTGGAGAGTAATCTAATGAATTATGTTCATCTGATTCTAGAATGTGGGTCCTCTGGGGTAGAACAGTGCCAGTTTATATGCTTAGTAGGCACCTATTATATTTTGATTAGCCAAAAGGGTCAATGAAGCTGTTGTATCCAGTATCTCTCACTATCATGACAAATTTTCTATTGATTTTAATGGTCATTGGATCAAACTCACACATGCTTTTCCTTGTTTCTGGAGGAACCACAATAATATATTTAAACACTACCACTTTAGAAGTAGGATAACATGATTAAAAAATAGAATAGGAGAGATTACTTTTGATATCAGTATTTACTTATTGCTCATTAAGAGCTTTGAAAAACTCTGAAGAAGAAAAATGTCCGAAATGTTAATTTATTATAATTACAATTAACTGTATAATTGATGATGCTACCTGAATGTCAAATATTTACATT
This sequence comes from Harpia harpyja, assembly GCF_026419915.1. Classification (NCBI taxonomy): domain Eukaryota; kingdom Metazoa; phylum Chordata; class Aves; order Accipitriformes; family Accipitridae; genus Harpia; species Harpia harpyja. The sequence continues at coordinate 17,281,138 of NC_068944.1, read as the reverse complement.
CATATGTACCAATAAAATGATTATTAACATGTTGATACTATCCTACTACTAGATCACTTCAGCAGTGCTATTTACCATGAGTTTAATTGTTTGCAGGAACACACATGCTTGTGTTTTCTATGACAATCTTTGGTTGGGCAAAATTGCACCTCTTACAGTGTTGTGAATGAAGATAACCTGCTTCACAGAGTAGTATTCTGTGTTGAATTAGCTTAAATCAAGTCAATACTTTCTTTTTGAGATTGGGTTTTTGATCACCAAATTCAATGAAAGGCATATCACATAGCTGGCTTGATTTTCTATATGTGAAAGCTCCCTTATAAGATTTCATCTAAAACTGATTCCTTGTTGCCATTATACCTCACCAGACATCTTTTCCACAGAACTCAACACATACTTTCCATACTTTGATGAGACAACAAAATAAAAATTAGTGTTTCCTAAAAACAGATGGTAGGACATAGCTTCAAGGACTGTTTATGGATAATATGTGGACTCGTTTTAAAGAGCTGATATGATAATTACAGTTGCTATATATATGTACATGATTTCATTACTATTCACTTTTAGTAGGCTCTGATCAATTCAGAACTGATTTTTAGAAAGTTAATCAAGATTTGATTTAAAAACTTCAGAAGAAATTCTAAAGCTTGGTAAATACTTAACCTTTCAAATTAATATGCGCCTCAGTGACTGATAAAGAGTTCATTCTTATGCTGTAGGCATTGAAGATAAACTCAGGATACAAAAGGACAATTACTAGCTTTACTACAGATGCTTTATGAGACCTTCCAACAATGATTTGACTCAAGGTTCTTGTAAGTGGATGCCAAAGCTGAACTTTTAGGCTGTTGAACTATATTAGGTTTTTATGAACTTGCATTTACTAGTCAGTTTTGAGGTTTGCTTATTGCACATTTCTTGCTACCAATCTATTTTTAAAATTGAGTCAGTACATGGTCAGGAGTAAACAGTACTTATTAAACACTGCAACATGTTCAGGTAATTTTGGAATTGGCTCTTCTTTAAACATGAAGTTGGACTAGGTAACCTCTAGAGACCACTTCAACTTAATTTTTTCCCCTGTGATTTCTACATCCTTCCACTATCAGTTTAGACTAAAATTTAGGAGATACTGTTTTCACTGGGTTTGGAGGTTTTGTTTGTTTGTTTGTTTGTTTGTTTTTCCATTTTGTCGGAAATTCCAAAGTTGTCTTATTCCCCATGCAGAAATGGCAAAAAATCAAATAGCTCCTACTTCAAGAAAAAAAATGCAACAGAAGGAAATTCTCATTTTCCTAACAATTTTTTTTTTTTTAGATAAAATAGTCCAGCAACATGAAAAGAGTCCATTCTGTGTTTTGAATCTTTACATGTCAGAACTGAAAACATCCTAAAGCATTTACTTTAGAAATACAAGCAACAGTTGTGACAACATATTTTTTTTTACTTGGAATAAAACCTGGTAGTTTTCTTTTAAATGAAATAACTATGTGCCTGTATTTGTATATTACTTTGCAAACTTTTGATTTCAACATAAGAGGTATTTTAAAATAAACAATAAATTTCCTTATGTTTTAGAATATCTTTCAACCTAGCCAGGAAGAAATAAATTTTCTTAAAAGAAAAATGTTGACTCCAGGAATGAAATGGGCTATATACACTTATGCTATACCCTTATGTAACAGACTATATACTAATATAACTACAGAAAACATAATTCTGTAATCAATTGGGTGTAAAGTAACTAAAGTTGCAGGCAACTTCCCAGAGTTAGAACAAACACTGATTGCAAAAATGAACAGAAAAAGAAAACCTATGTTTTCCAGAGATGGAGGTTGAATATGTTACAATACTAAGTACTCAGTTGTAAGGCAAGAAAATAATGTAAATAGTGTCACAGCATGTATATGTATCTGTGCTGTGTGTGTGAAAATACGTTGCATCTATACAAACACACATTTATATAGATTTTATATATATATTCTCTATGTTTCAAATTACTTTATGATATTCCATAAATATATAACTAATTGTAAAAACATGTCTTGCATATACCCATTTTTCTTACTTTTTTTCTTTTTGTATTGCAAACTGCCTTGACTGAAATATGAATTTCCCCTGCATGGAATCTTCAGGATTAGTTGCGCATACAAGTGTTCCTTGAATGCTGGCTGTGTCAGCATGTCAGTAGATGGCTAAAAAGAGCACCGTCAGAAGTAAAAAATGAAGTCTATGTCAGTAGATGGCTAAAAAGAGCACTGTCAGAAGTAAAAAATGAAGTCTAAACACAGATGATTAAGGACTGGCACTTCTAGACAAACAAACAAACAGACAAAAGAAAACAGCATATAGAAGGACATTTCCGAAAAGTCAGGTGCAAAAGTTAATGTTGCCCTTAGGCAATTTGTTTTATTCCCTCAGTGTTTATAAAGCAGAAGGGTCATGAGAAATTGACCTCAGAGGCATTTTGGGATGGATCTTTTGACAAAGATGAACTGTTTATGAACAGTTTTTCCATTCTGTGATGCAGAAATAGGAATGTCTTTAGGATAAGCTTTGCTAATTTTGAATTTAAATTAGAGTTATTTTTGACAAATATTTAGTTACTGTTATTAGTGCAATGAGAGATTTCACTTTCTGCATATTGCCGGTATCTTTCTGTCTGCCTTTTCTTTTTTTCTACACCTTAGAACTCGGTTTATATCATGCTTGTACAGACATAATATATTTTTTCATTCTTATATTCTTAAATAGTTCCATCCAAGTTTCAAAAATTGTTACAGCTTCCTCCTTTCGACAATTAGTTATTCTTTTCTACTGTTTTTCTACATATCTTGCCTCAAAAAACTCATTCTCTCATGTAGTATAAATTCCAAGACTCTCATCTGCTTATCTTATCAGGTGACTCCACAAGCTGACACAATTTATTCAGTGATATACTTGTTTGAAGTGAGGAAATAAATTAAATTGTCACCTATAGTGTCTTTGAACATATTGACAGTGGTTTCATGCTAGCAACTTTCAGTTTTGAACATAAAAATACAAATAGACCTTTCAGAAAACATAGTGGCATAAAAACAGATTTACCTTTGGAAACAGAAGGAAAGTGATCAAACACCTGGGGCCTCTCAAAATTTTGATTAATCCCCTGGTTAGCTCCTGCAGCAATGCACCTGTATATTGGTCCTTATTCAAAGAAAGGTACAACATGAACTCCAGTGAGTTACACTATTGTCTTAAATGGACTACTCGTTGAAGAAAATATTACTTGATGTAATTATTGAATTCAGAATTTTAGTATTCTTCTCTTTGCTATTTATATGTATATATACTTTATATGTTTACATACACACACACATATATACACTTTCACACATATACGTAGATTAAAATTGAATAAAATATATAGGGTAGACTCAGCTGTGACACTTTCTATTACTTTATTTCAAGAATTTATCTTATACCGCCAGAAAGATATGTATACTTTTCTGCATTACATCTTTTACTTCACCTTTTTCATTGTTTCAGATATGAATGATGTAAAAAGTTGCTGAAAAGTCTAACAATCAGTAAAGTGCTAAATGGAAATTACAGCTGAGACAACTTCTATTGTATAGTTAGCTTCTTCTCTGGAGGGTATACAATGGTTATGTATACTTTTGATTTAGAGATTAATAAAATTTCAGTTACCTATGCATTATCAGGATCTGAATTTCTGAATGTATATACATGCAGATCAATATCTTTAAGGGAATATTTTTTTACTGTACATAGAAATCTAAACATAATTTGGCAGCTACAATGAACTCTAGACACTACTGTTTGCAGTTATCATGGATTTTGGTTTTGAAGCTACTTGGCTAATAATAGACCTTATTTTCAAAATAAGGTCTTTTGTATATTTTTGTTATCTAGATGTGGATTATTTCTAATCTCACCCAAAGGGGAAAGGAATATCAGGGAACACAAAAAATTATACTTGCACCAAGTTCTACAGCTCACAGATATATAATAATGCTCACAGATATATAATAAAAAATGCAAATTAATTCCTCCCGACAACCAAATATAGTATTCAGTTATATTCAATAACTACTTTGCTTAATCACTGAATAAGTGGTACTCAAATGGTTTGCTGTATAACCTGTTGTGAATCACCCAATCACCCATCTCAGTTTAAATGATCCTGCCAAGACACTTTCATCCAACTATGTCAATTTTCTGACCTTTAAGGTCAATACATAACCTACACTTGTTGAATTTTCTTATTGCGTGTGCCATAATGTATTAGTGCTCTGGTACATTGAAGTAAGCTTGGATTTCTCCCAGAATGACTCAAGACAAATATCCAGCTTCTCCAGATTAAGTTTCGTTTTTTTTATAAATGGGAATTAAGTTGCTGAAACTTCATATCTGCCTGCACATATAGTGCTACCATAATAAAATATAATTATAACAATAGTTAACACAGGAGAAAATTAAGCAAGCCCCCAAACCCCCAAAAACACACAAAAAAATCCTGCCAGTCTTAAAGGTCCTTTCAAAGAGAAGAAGAACCTTAAAAGGAAGAAAAAGAAAAGCTAGCCAGCTAGGGCATTGACTTTTGTATTTCTCCAGAGATGTGGAAATCTAGTCCTCTGTGGAGTAAGTGGGCTAAATTCCCCCAGTTACTCCAAAGTGATTAACAGAAATTAATGAAGTAATAGCCATACATATACATAAAGAAGAAAAATATTGGTCCTTTGGGAAAAGATCTATAACTTACTGTTTTCCTATAAAATGTAATATCTGAAAAATTGTATCACATAAAGGCATACCATAAAGCATGTGTTAAATGCAGAATTATGCATATAGTAGGGAGTGTAAGATGTTTCAGATTTATGAAGAGATACCATCAAGATCCAGATTGCAGCATTTTGCCCACTTTGCTTGGGTTGTCACAGTCCCCAGGTTATGTACAATCGTGACACTTTCACGTCATACACAAAATCATTATTGGAAAAGAGTACCGATGACTTAACACTGCAACCAAAACAGGAAGTTCAGAGAACAATACATCTGGTGAGTGTTATGTCCCAGTTTCGGTCCTAAAGAACTGGTATCTTGCAGAACGTCTGTGTGGTTGAGGTGGCATAAGGCAGTGACTTCCACTGGAGTCAACAGAGCTGCTACACTGATTTATACGCTTCTGAGAGTCTGGTCTTAATCTCATTTTTAGTAAAAGCCCTTAGAAATAAGGTAGATTCTCATCCAGTGACTTTAGGGTGATAAAAGCTAAATGCTGATAACAGTGTGGTAAATTAGAGGTGCAGTTGTTTAAAGAGCAAGAAAAAGCGTTCCTCCATATTACAGATTAATCTACACTGCTTATTCTAGTCTCTTGTTTTCATCTTCTCTTTAAAGCTATCAAATAGGAGTAGGGAGTGGGGAGGTTGGGAATAGTGTTTCTATTTCACTTCAGCAAGGTTTTTTCATTCTAGAATTGATTTCGTGTTTTAAAATTCACCTGTATCTGAGCAGAACAAAAACAATTTACAAACACTAGAAGCCCGAATCTTTTAAAATGAGATATGTTTACTGTAGTACATGCAGTCATTCATCCATATGGACTTCACTGTGTCAGCACAAACTGCACAGGCTGGTAGTAAGAAATGGGTAAATATTACTGTATAAAAAAGTATTGCACTTAATAATGCATATTATGAGACTGTTATTCTGTAGTAGATGACTCTGTAGCATGTAAAGCAGTGTTTTCCCTAATTTAGTAGTGTCAGTTGATGATTTCTCTGATGGCTAGGAAAAATATTAATCATTCCAGTTGCATAAAATCCAAGAAATTTGGAGATGGTAGCCCTCCACATCCAGAAATTTAAGCTTTCTGTTCATCTTGACTTTGAAAAACATCATGTTAAAGAGATGTAAGTGGGAGTTAACGCTTCTTCCTACAAGATACATAATGAGTCAAATGCCATGCTACATGGATGTGACTTGCTCCTTTAGAAGAAAGAATAATCTTGAGCAATGTAGGAGGACACCATCTTGCTGTATTTACTCTACGAACCAAGGAGAAAGCCCAAGACTGTATACATGTAGCTGTGCAGACATAACCTCAATCAACAGGAAACATGAGAGAATTCCCATCCAATATCTGTCTCTAGTCATGTCCAGTTTACAGCAATTAAAAGAGTGGTAAAACACAAATAAAGGAAAACCAATATTTACTGGTCTCTGCATCTGCAATCAGTGAAAGTATGTGTGTGTGTGTGTGTATATATATATATATATATATACAGAGAGATATAATGAATTGAACAAAACCATAACCAAATATTCATTTAAATGATCTCCTTGGACATAACAATGACACTCACACTCTGAAATCATAAACTTACATAGGATCTCTTCAATCTCATCACGATAACGTTCTCATCAATGTGTGTCTCCCTCAGAACAGAATTCAATCTTTTTTACCCTGCCTCCATCCCCATTTTGTTTTTTCAGAACTTTCTTCTTTGAGAACCTAGCATGGACAGTTTAATTCCATTTGGTATTCTATAATTTCCATCCTTGAAATTATTCTTCTTATTTATTGACAAAATTGAAGTCTCAAGCAAATAGAAAACATCTCACATTAACATCTGCTTTGTTAGGGTAAAGAATCATACTTATTTTGGTTAGCCATCTCATGATCACTTCTCAGTATTTTTTCCAATTAATATGATTTTTTTTTGTTTATTTCTTTGTGGGTTTGGGGTTTTTTTTGGTTCAGAGTAACAGTGACTTAACAGTTTTGCAACATAAACAGTTTCAGAGTTGACAAATCAGGTTAATTATTGTTTGAGCTGGGCAATGAGCAGAAGATCACAAAGTTAGTTTAGATAACAGTGCAAGAGAACAGGAGGTCAAGTCTTAACGTTCTGTCCATGAGGTCTGCCTGATGTCAGATTTGCAACATGTATATCGCTTAATGTTTCCATGCTTACTGTATGTAATATGAGGTAGGAAAGGATGAGAAGATTAACATTTGGTTGAAAGACTGCTTTTTGGATAATCCATTCAAAAAGCACAGGGCAATTTCCTTGTGATCTTTTGAAAACTTTAAGCAATTGCCTGGAAATAAGCTGTGTCAACAGGGAGAAATTGACTGTGGGAAACAGAATAATTAAAAGACTGAAACAGAAGCAGAAGAGGAAGATTTAAGGTGCACCTATAAGAGCATTTTCCAGCTCATGAAGAAGCATGCTTGTTGTTAAATTCTCTTCTCCCTAGTAGGTATCCATTTTCCTTTGATATTGCTCTTTATGATACAGTGATCAGGACTTGCAATAAAGTATATTCTGAGAAGCTTACACAATAGCGTTATCACTTTTTGTAGTCTGTCTAACATTTATGAAAATAAAAGTGAAAACATTTTCTCACTAGCTGACACTTCCCTTTAGAAGGTGTCTGGATGGAGAGACTCATCATTTGAAATGTAGGGGTTTTATATAGTTTGGTAATATAGTTTAGAATTTCTCAGAAAATTACATTAAAATGTCTTTATAAATGAGCAATGCTACTTAAACATGCACATATTGCTGTAATGAATTTCAAGAATGAGAGCTGTGGATTTTTCCTTAAAAGATCTCAGTTCTAAGAATGTTAAAAATACATTTAAATGTTGTAATAAAAATACCACACATCTTTTTCTGTGGTGTAATTTGTTAAAATCTTCCATTAACATTCGACAGCCTTCTATTCACTCTCTTTGTAGTTAATAGATATAGTGTACTCAATTTCTTGCCCTCTGAGGAAGTACTGGCAATGTGTTCTGACCTATAATCTATACTTAAGGGTTCAGTAGCTTTTTAGGAATGTTCATGGAGACTTTATTAATCTCTAATGAACTCAGCTCTTCCACTTCATTTCATGGCTGAATATAACAGTATTTGCTTCCAAGACTAATTATAGAAGGCAGAGCAGAACAGTCAAAATTATGCCCCTGGCGTAATTACAATGGACTTTGTTTATCTGCGTGCCTTTAAATACCATCCAACTAGGCAATACTTTCCTTTTGTTCTGGCTATTTGTTTCTGAGAAATGACATTTAAATTACTAAAAGAAAAATATTAAACTAAGATGGCAAGTGCAATTTAAATCTGATTGTAAGAGAACCTAATGCTCCAATTTAGAGAACAGTCTAAAAAAAAAAAAAAAGAAGAAAAAAAAAGAACCAAAACAAACAAACAAAAACCACTAGAAAAAAAATGGAATGGTAACAAAGTCCGCTACAGAAAGGTTATTTAAAAGACATTTTTCATACTTGGGGTCTTGTCTGTGTTCTGTGATGAGTTTACTGCTATTAGAACCTGCGTATATCTCTGAAAACCTTGTGTCCTCCTTTTTTTATAGAAGTTTCTGTTATATGGAATATTTGCAAGACAGCAAGTATAAACGTACTGTGCAAAGGGTGCTATAGAGTATAGCAACTAGAGTTTTAAAATGCTTAACCTCTCCCATTTATGTTATAGAGAAAGGAACTAAAGTATAGGTCTGAAGGGCACTGTAACAATAAAATAATGGAAATAGCAGTCCTAGGATATTTCTGCAGTAGAGGTTATACACCTGGGACATCATCTGAGCTGATGTGGTAAGTCTTAATGCTTCAGCAAGAGGTAGTATTGTATAAAGTCTAATTCATGTATTGTAATTCCAGTCTGTGCTCTTCTTTAAACAATGTAAACTTTTTGTTTATGCTTCTCAGTTTCCTAGCACCTGAATTGAGAACATAACATGGTGTCTTAACTTACTTAAGTATGTAAAACACTTTTTACTATGCTAACACTAAAGATGTGATGGGTTTTATTATATTATTCATTAATTATGAATAACTTGGAGCATCAAGCACATGTACGTGCTATATAATACATAATGCATGAAGGAGTAAACAAGACTCAAATGCACAGAAAAAGCTCCGTTTCTCTTTTGTTTCTTTAATCCACTAATTCAAAGATAGAAAATTTATGTATGATCAGAGATTCTAACGCAAACTCCAGCTTGTGGATTTTGCAGCTGTCCTAGAGGGACTTGGAATACATAAACTAATAACACCATCACTTTTAATTTTGTAGCATCTTTTATCTGAAGATCTCAAAGTGTTTTTCAACTTGAATGAAACACACCTTACAACAGCAAGCGATATACATAAGGGACGTACAGGAATTTGTTTAATCCCCCATTCCCCATTGAAGTTAATCTCTCTCATTGCTCTTTAAACATTTGTGGCAGCACTGTAGCAAAGTTCAACAGGCTGCAGACTTCCCTCTCTTCTCCCCTGTATTCCAGTTTTACAACATACTCAGTTAAAGCTGCTGGAATTCAAATAGACATCATGCAACTGAGTTGCAATTTGTGTAAAACACTAGGATTAGTGCCCTCAGCTGATGAAAAATGTCAAGAAATCTGAATTAACATATATGGCTAGAAACCCAGTTTTATGTTTTTGCTAAAAGAAATAAAACCAGATTAATCCAGGAAAGCAAATTAATTGAAAATTGTGTTACACTGTGCCAACCAGAGATGTTGGATTCCTGTGGGACTGGAAACAAGGTAGAAGGCCAGCAAAATTTCTAATACCTCAGGCAAACTGAACATTCGTTTATTAAAATGAAGTCTTTTCACAAAGGCAAATAATCTTCAGATATGTAGATGACTATTTGAGCTTCATCCATATAAGTATGATGACCACAAGTTAACCATTCAGCTACATATTTTTTAAAGAAAATGACTAACTAACTAACCAACTAACTAACTCTTCTGGAGGTATTTCTCTGCCATAATGCCAAAAGTCATATAAGGACATACAGATAGGTTATGATGATTCAGAATGGTCATGTATGGCTCTGAGGCCTACATATTTGGATTCTGATAACAAGATAAAAACATTGGTTTAAACATCTTGAAAGTAAACACCCGATAAAAACCTTTCATTACCTTCCATGTCAGTATTATAACGCTCCAGAAGGACAATTTTTTCTCCTCCACTTGTCACTTTTCTGTCAGATTTATTAAGATCGCATTCAAACACTGCGGAGAATGTTAGGCACACATCACAGAGTTAGCTCTGAGGGAGCTAGCAAGCCAATGTGACACAATGTATTATCATGAAGAGATGCTAACTTAGATTCTGGAAACCGGTTAGCCAGGTGAATGCCTCAGCATCTGTAATCAGATGACAAGTTAACTCATTTAGTGCTAAACTGGGAAACTTGGCAGTTTGTTACTTTCTGCAATATAGGCCCGACCAATTTATTTTTCTTAATTCAGGGAGTGCAATATCAAATTTTCCCATTACTATCCTTCTGCAAATCCACTATTAACACTTACTGACCTCAGCACTGAAGTGTTATTATAAGCAAAGGCTACTGCAATGTAATCTGTTAGACACTATTGCCTTGTTAATTATTCTATACTAATTCATTGCTACTGGATCCCAAATCATTACACTATGAGGACATAAAACTGATGCAAATGGCGAGGGAAAATAATAATAATAATTGTATTTTTTCTGGTTTAATGTCTGAGGGTTTTTTGTAAACACATAGCACTATTTGGTTTTATTATTAAGAGTTGTTATAGATTTATTTTTTTATATAAACCAAATGTACTGGTTTTTATCAATGCAAAGTATTCCTTCCCATAACAATCACAGCTCTTGGGTAGAACTACTGTCTTTTAAAGACTGCAGTTTCTGTCTAATGCTCATAGTTTTTGACAATCACTGAAAACAAAAATTGAATCAATGTTTCATTCAGCCTTTTAGGTAGGTAGTGTGACCCTTTGCTCATATGCTGTAAGCTACTTAAAACTGTAGTTTTCAATGTCGTCTTTTGCCAGATGATACAAACAGTCAACCAATCATGATACTAACCAGATATGTTTGATCCATCTCTCCAGCAGCCACCTGGATTTCCAGATCTTCTTCGAGATGTGAATATTATTCTTGCCAGGGCAAGAGCAACCTGGTCTAACTTCATAGCTGGCCCTGCTTTGGGCTAGGGACCTCCTGAGGTCCCTTCCAACCCAGACTAAACTCAACAAATACAATTCTATAATTCTAAAGTCAAGTCATTTTTCTGGATTTACTAAGTTCTGGGGTTCACATTTATTAACCTTTTGAGTAAAAGACCCATCAGACTTAATGTTCCTCATCTTGTGCCTTCAAGGAAGTGACTGTGGTATGAAATCTCCTAGTCAAAAAAACCAACACAAAAAACCACACCCCAAACAAACAAACAAAAAGAACAACACTCCAGATTCCAAATGTGCAACCGCATTTTAAATTTTCATATCACCTAGGGAAGCTGTTTCAATAATGAGAAAAATAGTATAGAACAGACTGCATATACCTAGTCAAAATAAACAACTGCATGTTTAATTTACTTCACAGAAATAGCTTTTCTCTGGCATTAACGTGATGTTCTTTGTCTTGATGTGTCTTGCTTGAAGAAAGGTTTTATAGGTTCCTCAGTATCACTGTTCATTTGAGATTAGTGTGAAGGGGATCTCATTTTTTATTTTGGTTTTGTAGTTTCTAGTGGCCTTCATGCAATCTCTTGAAAATGCTTTTTCTAACACATTTGGGATAACTAATCTGGTTCTTGAAAAGAAAATCCCTTCAGCAGCAAAATCTCCATTCTGAATTGGTAACAATTGCTGCACTGGCCACACTGTGCTAACAGCTTTAATCACTTTCCTTGGGGTCTTATCTTGGATCATAACTTTGGTAATCATTGCCAGGCTTGGATTTACTGGATAGAATTAAAACTGTCCCCATTATGTGGTTTATATTCTCTACCCTGCCCATCATCTCTGCTCTTCATGGAGAAGCGTTATTCTGTGAGTCTTCATGTTTCATCTGAGATCATGTAGCATTATTAAACCCGTTTGGAATGTACAGTGTTTAGCTCCACATTTTGCTGGGTTTCACCACGTTATCAACTGTCTGCTTCCACAAAGCTTGTCCTAGGTATTAATTCAGATGTCAGATAAAATATTTGTATTAAAAAATACAAGTTCACAAGTTGAAAGAATACAGATACATTTTTGGCAATGGTAATAATGAGTCTAGGACAAATGTGTACTGAGTGGTCATCAATAAAAATAAGGGCCAATCTGTATCACTCTTAAATTAGACAAATGCCTCTATGTTCAGTGTTTTAATATTCATGTATTTACTTTACTTTTTTTTAAGTTCAGAAAGAATATTCTCTGTCCTTGCATTGTTTAGAGGCAACTCTTGTTAGTGCTCTGAAAAGCATCTTTGAAGCACATTGGTTTTAGCCTGCTTTCTGGAGGATATGAAGCTGTTCCCATGCTGCATCTGTCAGCAGATGTATGTCGCAGTAGAGACGGACACAACAAACATCAGATTGTGCCAAAATGGCTACTTTATTGTTCTAACAAGCCTTTTTATAACCTTCTTCAGAGTATGTGTTCATATACGATTGGTTTAGTTAGTAACTAACAATTCATGATTGGGTAACAGTTTTTCTGCGGATTCGCCAAGACGGTTCTTCTTATCATTTTCTTGCTCGGGACTTTCCAGACTCTCAAGGATACACCACGAGCTGCTCAAGGTCATGCTGCTCATGCACCGTCAGGTATTCAGCAGATTCGCTGCATTCCCCGACAGATGTATGTTTATCTTTTGCCCACCAGAAGTGTTTTTGATGAAACACAAGAAAGGAGTAAAGGTTTCACAAATATTGTGCTTCATGGAAACAGACAAGCTGTTAGGTGACACGGTTTCTGCTATTGCAGTCCAGCGAGGGAAAGACTGGACATTTGTTTATCCCCTATAATATGTGAGAGAATCCCTACAGGTGAAAAACATAATGAATTTTCCCACAAAGATATTAAATAAGATCTCTTATTGTCAATGAAAAATCTGTAAAAGACACAAAAAATCATAGGGAATTAGGTGTCGTTAATTCTTCCCTTGACAGATCTGCTACATATATATTTGCTATCATAGTATCTTAGGACTAGTGTTTTTTAAAAGAATTTCTCCCACTACTCAAATTTGTTAAGAAGTGTGTTCGAAACATAGCAGATATATTTGAATAGTAGTACCCTCAGACAGCTGCTCTGGCAGCTGTATTCAGCATGATCTTTCCCTAACAGTTTGCCACTCAAGGAATCTTCTGTTCTTTCAGAAATCAGAGGAAGGCTGGAAAATTAACCCCCATCTCTACTCTACTTGAAAGATTTATTTTTTTTCCCCCAAATCTACTTCAGTTATTTTTATCCTTTCACTCTCTATATGGGGCATCACCTTGAAGACATTATGAGCTTCTATAAAAAATAGGCTGTTTCTCCAGAACGATTATATATTCTTTTCCATTTAATTATTTACTTATATGTACATTCAGTTACTTTCAGTGCAAGAGAACATACAATGCTACATTCTCTGGAATTATCTATTTACTTTCTCTATTGATAGCTTTTATTTTAGGGATACTAACAATGTTTCTGGCGCTAGCTGCAGGACAGCATCCAATTTAAACTAAACAATGCCCAGCCTGTTTTCATCTTGATATTCTCTTCCTCGTCTGTTGCAGCTCTCAGCCAATTCTCCCAAATGGGGAAATTAATCTCTGCGGGGAGTTCTGTTATCACTGTCTTTGTTTACACTGTGCACACTGCTGTTGCCTTCTGAATTTGGGAAAGCGGTGCACCCCAGTGCATCGCTATGGAGGGTGGGTTTTTCTGCTTGAATTGACTGTCATAGTGTAAGCATCTGTGTGTACTTTTTTCTGACTGAGTTCAGACTTAGCTTGACCTTCTGCCTCCAGCCCTTTTTTGTGTGATACTTGGAATCTCAGTGATAAGCTAAAAGAGAGATGTCTGCTGCCTGCAGGCTCTGGGATGGCCTGGGAGATGTTCCTTGCTTGACGAAGTCTAGTCACTAATTCTGTATCTAACAGAATTGTCTTTCTTGGACTTAGTTTTGTCCCTGACTCCTGTCCTGATGGGCTCCTTCCTGGAGAATGAATCACAACTTTTTTAGTGGACCTGCTTCAGTGAATCAGAGTTCAGCAGTGCACTGTGGTCATGTGTTGACTCCATACACGTACAGAGCCCTGGCAAGCATTGACTTTTCAGTCCTGTCTCCTATGCAGGACTGAGCTACAGGCCAGCTACACTTGGTGACATTCTGAACGTGGGTCTTATTGCAGGGTTAGGAACCAGAAAGGGGCTCTGCCACACACCAGCAAATTCAGGTATCACCTCAAAGCTGTTTTCTTGGCTCCTCAGCTACCGTAAGGCACAGACTTTCCCATAAATGTTTCTTTTCTCCTTCTCTGTTGCCAAACACATTGATATATCTCAGTCTTACATATACTTTGGAATGCCATCCACCATATCTCCTACTAGCACTCTTTGTTCACAGGGAGACCTGTGAACTTGCTTTAGGAGTCTTCTGCTTTCAAAAAGTTTAAGCTCTGGCAGAGGTTTTACTGCTCTGATATCTCTCTTAGGAGGCAGGCATAGGTATAAGATATTTTCTCTCATGGAAGCAGATGTTCAACAAGCGGAGATAAGATATTCAATAGCAATTAGCTTTATGAAGAATCTTGGTTAAAATTATCAGTGTATAAAGTCAGCATGTGCACTTCAGTAGAGGAGTCTTTTAAATGTAAACTTTCTCATCAGGGTTGTTCAGTTAGCCACATTTTTTTCTCTCTCCTTTAAGTTACCTCCCTGGAGTCTCAAGTCTCGTGACTTTACTTTGCATGAGATTAAATTATGTTCTTTTTTCCTCAGCCTTAAAGTAGGTCTTGAGATACAGTACTCTCTGTCACCTCTGATTCATTTGCCCCTGACGGTGAGTAATCACAGTTCTTGTCATCAGGAGTCTCTGACAGTACTGAAGATGGCCTTCTTTACTCCTGTTATCTTAGCAGAAGTTAGTATTGGAAATGTAATTTTTAACTTTTTTGCAAATGTCCAGTACATCCAAAGATGTGTCCTTTTCAGTGAAGTCTCTAAGGGTGATAGGTAACTGTGGTTGAAAGGAGCAGTCTCCCTCCCTTCCCACCTGCTGATAATTCACTTAGGAGCTCAGGCACTCACAGGAGTCTCAAGTGAGCCAGTTCAGCTGAGAACAAACTACATAACAGCAGAGAAGTGTTTTCAGCTAGTTTAGTTCTCTGAATGAGTGCACAGTGGAAACAGATAAGCATCCACACTGGGACAAGGGAAGCAATTGGTGCTGAGGAGCTGGGAGCAGAAGCAGGAGGGGTGGAGTGGCCCTTCTGGCATCAGCTCACTGCTGCAGTGGCTCAGCTTCCCTTGGCATCACTCTCAGTCATCTCTTCTCTCTAGGGTCTTTGACTCACACCCAGCTTTCTACTGTCTGCCTGACCTCACTACACCGGGACATGTTTTTTTTTATTCAATCTTTCCTCTTTTATTTTACAGTTTTGTAGCCAGGCTGTCTGCCTGAAACTAATTGGTAGGTTCATCTGAAAACAGAGTCAGTGTCATGGCTTATAACAACATCCCAAGCGTTTGCTAGAGTGAATCACAGCTCGTTTTCTCTGCTTTCTTGCCTTCGGCAGTGTTGATTTAGCCCACTGAAATTATGAATTAAAGATCCGAGTAACCATGTTAATATCAAATATTCATCAATTGTTACAGAGCAGCCCCAATTCTATCCCAACATTTAACTCTATTAGCGTGTGTGTGTGTGTGTAGCAACAAACAATCAAATAAACGCTCTTCTAATGAAGAAGTAATTCTTACAGAAATTTGATAGTAAATTTATAATAACTGGTACCCTAATATTTGGATAAATTCTTAAGGAGTCTAAAATTATCCAGGAAAATAAATAACTCAATCACTCACAGTCAAGTGCCCCCGGGTTTTTTTAAGAGGAAACTGAGTATCCTGTTGTGTATTGTAATGCAAAAAGAAGTCTTGAAGAGATGAGGATAATTTCAAATACAAAAAGCAGAACAAGTTTTATAGTGCTGTTCATTGTTCCAAGCACTACTGCCAAATAGTGAGCCAAAACAATAATTTAAAAATTCATACTATAACAAATTGTTT
Source organism: Harpia harpyja (assembly GCF_026419915.1). Classification (NCBI taxonomy): domain Eukaryota; kingdom Metazoa; phylum Chordata; class Aves; order Accipitriformes; family Accipitridae; genus Harpia; species Harpia harpyja. The sequence continues at coordinate 17,265,040 of NC_068944.1, read as the reverse complement.
TCCCTGGGTGTACTTTTCTATGCTCAGATTACACATGTATAGCAAACCAATATGCTTTCCATGTGTTATCTAAATGAGCTACAATTTTTGCTATTGGTTTGCAAATGTCTCCACTGTGTTGAAGGCAGATAACGATATGGCTTGCACTGGATCAACATAAACTTTAGATGATTATGGGACGTTTTGTCAAGCAAAGGACACCAAGTCCTTTTATTTAACATTTTGCTCCATATGTCCTCTCCCAGATAAACTATTTATGAAGGCAAAATATAGCTATGTACTTCTAATTTTGAAACAGACTGGTTTCATAATTTCATTTTAACTGTATTTAAGCTTTTCCCCCCCTACCCTAATGTTTCCCAGGATGTATGAGGATCTTAGAAACAATCTACAAGAACAAATTTTAAACATATATCTTAGAAGTAATTACTAGTGTTTTAAGATTATCTGGACCCACACAAAGTCTAAAAGATCATTTTAATAGTTTATCAAGACTTTAGGACCAAGTCCCATGCTGAATTCTCTTGGAACTACAAAGTAATCTTAAATTACTCCTGTAGGGGCTGATGAAAATTCCAAGTGTGCATCAAGGACACTGTCTTTTCAGCTTCACTGACTGCTGAGAGTGTAACTTTTAAATGTGTCTTGTGCTGCTTTCCTTAGTGTGTTTAACTTAGAGAAATCATACCTGTAAGTGCACAAGATGTATTTGACAATACCTGGTGTATAATTAATATTGGTTGAGAAACTAGGAGGCGGCATTTTCTGGGCTTTAAAAGGCCTGGACAACTCCATATTACTAGTGCTTAAACATTTCAGCACGTGTCTGCACTCCAGGGTTCAGCATAGAATAAAGGTGTCTGAGTTTGTTTTAAAATAGCTTGAGCAGGTGCTTGTGGCAATCTAACCATCGCAGCATGAAGCTCAGCAGGGGCAAATTTATCCAGCTTTTCAGCAAGAGGCAATCCACAGTACAGACACAGTATTAAATAAAGATTGTTTGGGGTTAACAAAACTATTCTGGTTTTTATTAGAAAAATAAATGTAATTCAACTAAAGCTGTTGGGGAAGAATTGAAGTATATAAATTTCTGACAACATTGGCAGTTAGAACAGACTTTGCATACCTTACAAACATACATCCTCACAAACAAATCCAGGTTTATGATCCTATAGGAGGTAACAGCTGACTAGAAGAGACTCAGTAAGAAGAGACAGGAGGATACTGGTCACCGCATATGTAAGAATCTGTTCCTTGCACTGATTACAGGAATGGTAAGACTATTACAGATCTGGTTTGTCACCAGCTTACAGCCTGTCACAAATGTCAGGAAAGAAACTTGTTCATTAAAAAGTTCCTTAGTTCTTTTCATCTTCCAGGCTTTGTACATTTATACATGAAGGCACTGTAAGTGCATGAAAAGAACTATGTGAGATCATAATGAAAAGCTCTGTTATCTCCAAAACTGACCTTTTCAGGACAAATGTGTGTATTTTTTTTAATACAACATCATAAAATGAGAATTTCTATTACATATTTTCAGTTGCTTTTAAGCACTTTGCCCTGGGATTAGTCTTTCTGGAAAAGCTCAGTAAAATATGATGAAGGAAGAAAACACAAATTTGTTCACATGAACAATTTCTTTGAATTGTTTGTCTAGGAAGCCCTAGATGCCAAGAGTTAGAATGCAGAATTGATGTGAGGAATACAGTCTTCTCCAAGGTAGAAAATATGCATTTTATCATTTCTGTGAAGTTCTGACTAAATGCAGATGCTTTACTAGCTTCTGTAAATCTAAATCCACATAAATGTGTAAGGCTAGTAAAAATGTGAGGGCTGTTTGGATTTCTAGTGCATACTGAAGCATTCTCGTCCTTTCAGTGCCCTCATTCCTTCACTACAAAAATAAGGAGAAAAACCTCAGTTTTGTTGGAATATAGAGAAGTTATGTCGAAGGAATTTCAGAGAGTTGGCCAGATAAGAACCTGATTTGGAAAATGAAACCAATTTGTGCTCTGTAGGAAGACAAAACAGAAAATTCATGGGGGAATGAATAAAAATAAAAGGTGTGAAGAACAGGAGATGCCAGGGCAGAAAGAAGATAAGGTTAATACCAAGAGGCAGGCGGAAGCACAAGGGATTACCAAAATCAGTATCCATAATTCTCATAATTCTCTTTTTATGGAGTTCACTGTCAACAATGACACCTTCTCTTCCATCAAAAAGTGGCCTGTGCAATGGATAGTGCATTATAGCTAACGTTTGTTCCACTGAGAAAGAATTCAGTATTTCTTTTAGAGTAGACTGCACTTCCAAGGAGTTTTGTGCAAACTTTGCTCACCCGTTTTGCTCTACCACCCTTCCTTTTGAAAATCTAGGGAATTACAAACAGAAGGTTATATTAAACTAAGAAGCTAAACCCAACAAATATGATTACAAATTCCAGCATTTTAAATTAGGAAATCACAGAATTACAGTCACCTGAATAAAATGTTGCACTTTGAGTTAGTTAAACTTGACATCAGAGAACTTTTTTTCAAGAATTACATATTATTGGACAAACACAAGCTGAGATGCAGTAAATTGAGAATTCAGATGCTCTTGGGAAACACTGTGCTTTGGGTTTGTGTGGCGGGGTTTTGGTAGCAGGGGAGGGGCCGCAGGGCCGGCTCCTGTGAGAAGCTGCTGGAAGCTTCCCCGGCTCCAAGTCGGACCCGCCGCTGGCCCAGGCTGAGCCCATCAGCGACGGCGGTAGCGCCTCTGGGAGAACAGATTTAAGAAGGGGAACCTGCAGTGAGTGGGGGGAGTGGGATGTGAGAGGAACCCCTCTGCAGACACCGAGGTCAGTGAGGAAGGCGGAGGAGGAGGAGCAGGGGAGGAGGGTTTGCCCCTGCAGCCCGTGGTGAGGCGGCAGGCTGTCCCCCCCCAGCCCATGGAGGGGAGCGGGGGAGCAGATGCCCACCTGCAGCCCACGGGAAGGACTCACGTTGGAGAAGTTGGTGGAGGACTGTCTCCCGTGGGAGGGACCCCCCGGTGGAGCAGGGGCCGAGTGCGGAGTCCTCCTCCCCCTGAGGAGGAAGGAGCGGCAGACACCAGGTGTGGGGGAGCTGACCCCAACCCCCATCCCCTGTTCCCCTGCGCCGCCGGGGGGAGGAGGTGGAGAGAACCGGGAGTGGGGTTGAGGCGGGAAGGAGGGAGGGCTGGGGGGAAGGGGTTCTAAGGTTTGGGTTTACGTCCTAATATCCTTGTTTTGATTTGATTGGTAGCAAATTAAATTGGTTTTTTCCCCAATTTGAGCCTGTCTTTTGCCCGTGACCATAAGCGGTTAGTGATCCCTCCCTATCCTTGTCTTGACTGACGAGCGTTTCTTTATATTTTCTCCTCCCCATCCTACTGGCAAGGGGGAGTGAGTGAGCGGCTTCATGTGCTTTGTTGCTGGCTGGGCTTAAACCACAACACACTGCTAGTTCTTCCTACCTAACCTAAAAACCCTTTCCCTTCTAAGAATAATACTTACCAAATGGACAGGCCTTTCAAGCCATAACAGATCTGTTTAAACCCCCTTCTGTAAGTTTCCTGTCCTAAACAGTTATGAACTCAGAAATGGTTCTTGTACCATGGTGCTAAGGATGCTCAGTAGGAACTTGACTGCTGCTACTGATTTTGATGTCTCCTGCTCAGATTCTAAAATGCTGAGCAATGATATTAAACCATACAGAACTTCTTTTTCCCAAGCACACCTAAACCAAATTATTTTTTAAAGTGAATTTCTAAGGATGAATATACAAACAAAATTTTGTGGCATAAGCTAATCTTGAATTAGTGAACACCCGCCCCCCACCATTGCCAGATAATAAGTGCCCCCAATGGGTTTATTGCACTTTCCCCTTATACCTCTTGTTAATCAAGGGATCCTGGATTAATCTGTTCCAGGTGTGAAATAGCGAGGTTTCTAAGTAGAAGTCTGTAAATTGAAAGCAGTGTTTTCTGCAAACAATTGTTGCCTTTATTCTGATGTGGCAATGGACATAAATCTGTAGACAAGAGAAGAGAAACCAAAATGTATCAGATTTTGAATTTTTCTTTGTGTATTTCAAGGACACTTTAAACATTTGTTGGAGAGAACACATTCAGATTAATGTTTTGTTGTTGGAATTAGTACAAGAAAACAAAACAGTTTAGCTTTTTGAAGCTCACAAAGAACTTAAATTAAGGAGTGATGATACCAGATAAAGAAAGCGGTTCCTAACAGGCAGGCAGTCACTGGCCAGAGGACCCAAGGCCCACAGGCTCTGCCTTAGGCCCTTAATGCACTCAGTGATTAGCTGCCAGGAAACAGCTCACCTAGAGGTCATTATCATTCTTAATATAAACAGCTATAAATAAATCTGGGAGTATGAAGGCAAAAATCCTCAGATGTACATTGTCACAGGAGCAGGAAGCTCAGGTTTGATCTCCCTTGCACTACTTTTGTGACACTGTTACTCCATGGATACCAGAGAAGTCAGATTTGATTCACACTAGACTGAAAAGGAAGTCAAATCCTTTGCAGGCTGAGATTTTTTAGGTATTTGGCAAAATGTAATATTTTACCAAATTTTGTTGTGATGCTGTAGAGACTCTTACAGGACAAAATAATTCTGTCTCTGCCAGACAAACATTAGGTAAAAACAAGGCCACTACTGAAGGAGTTGCGATCAGTCATCTCATGCTGATTAGAAGGCTCTGAGGAGAAAGGATAGAACTGATGAAATATTGTTCATCCCTTCATCAGACTCATGTTATCCCTTAAGGAACTGAACCCAACTCAAACAGAAAGATTTTAATGAAACATAAATCAATGCAACCACAAAGGCAAGTGATACTATTGACATTGTTATCTGTTAAAACCTGGTACCACTTTACTCAAATGATCCCTTATTATTGGATTATGAAACAAAATTCAAATAGTATTTTGGCATTTGAGTGCACACAAAGAAAGGTGTACCTTAATGCTTTTATATTATCTGGAATACTGTATGGCTTCTGTTTCAAAACATTCTATTCCTACCTTTAGTGATTAGTATTTCTTTATTTTCTATACTTACTTTTATTTATGCATCCAAAACCATAATGTAGGTAAGGGAAAAGAGATAGACAAATATGTTAAATATATATGTGTCATCCAGTTTGCATTATCTGTGTGTTTAATCTCATTCCTAGGATAGGTATTGTGAAAGCAAAGATGAAGTGTGAGATTGAAAAGTGCTGGACTGTGCCTAAAGGACCTTAAACTGATATACACATTTGGTTTTTTTTTCAGTTCTAGCTATCTCTTGTGGATCTGCTTTTCTGAACTTGGAAATCTGAGAAGAGACTACCTTCAGTTCCCTATAACACATGTCAAAATGTAGCAGTTAGTTAGAAATATCTAAAAGTGCCTTGCTGTTAAAACTGAAACCTTTTCATGGAAAAGGAAAGACATCGGCAGAACTTCTTGAAAACAAAACCTGATTTTATTCATTTTTCTAAACAGATGTGGAAATGAACTGGAAAGTCAGGGTTTTTTTCTTAAAATGCCAGGAAGCCTTAGTAGTAGTTATGTCTATTAAACAAACCAACAAACAAAACGACCTTTCTTCTCCACTCTTTTCAGAACTCACATTAGAGCTTGTGACTGCTATCATGTGATAAGCAATGTGTACTGACACAGATACAACATTAAAAGAATTAATGTAAACTTCTTCCATGCCTGTTCTCTTTGTATTGAGCTTGTCTTGAGGTATGATGTGAAAGAATATAAGGAGAAGGCCCTTGGATATTATCACAATCTTTCTTTTTTTAGATATAGAATATACTTACTTGTTGTCAGCCAAAAGAAAATATTTATATTTAAAAGAACAAAAGGGTCTGAAAACTAGTTTTTTCAGGAGAAGTCTGGCTTTCTTTTTGTTGTCATTTGTTTCTTCCAGTAATTAAGCTCTTCCATTAACTGGCTCTGGAAGCCCTCCTAGTTTTTCTCTGCTCATAAGCAGGAATGCTTCCCTGTTCCTGAGCACACAGTGATGCCTGGGCTTTGTCTGGACTTCAAATCATGGCAAAACCTGAGCATATATTAGGTTCTTTTTTTCCATGTACCAGCTTCCCCACCACACACACACAGAGTTTAATCTGAACAAGAGCCTTTTTGGGTATCCCAGGGACCTGAGTGAGTATCTCAGTGCTTTTCCGATGGGCCATGTCAACACAGTGACACAAAATTATTTTATAAATTCTTTTTTTTATATGAGGCTGGTGTAAACCCATAACAATGTCTATCCTTTAATATGGGATTTTAGGTCAACAGAGACTGCATGAAACATTTTTAAATTTTTTTTTTCCAAGAAGTTATGAAAGAAAAAAAATTCAATATTGGCTAGGAGCTCATGCAGAAATCTAAAAATGTGTAAAACAAAAATGTAAAATTTCATTAACTAGTCAATATAAGCTTAGCCAGTATAGATTATTAATAACATTAATATACTTGTTATTCCACACCTTAGGTTGCCAGTTTTCACCAGAAAAAAGGACATCTCTGAAATAAGCAAGAAAACAAAAAAAAAGTGGAGAATAGGAGAATATTTAATTTCTGAAAGTTAACATATAGAATATATTAAAATGGTTGACCATTAAAAAATAGGATGAAAAATCTTGAAATGGTGCTGATGTTTAAGAGTTTTGTTGAGAATCAAAAGGTTCAGAAAACAAGAGTGTGAGGCTGAGACAAACCTTAATTGTCAAATGACTCTCCAGCCTGCCAATCCTTTACAGAATATCTGCACAACATTACTTGCTTCTGGACTTACTTTCATATCCAAGTGACAGGGTTACATATTAGTATTGGAAAGGGAACTCAATGAGACTCTTTCGGCATGTTCATGGCAATCATGTCTCTTTATTGTGCAATGTTTTAAATCTAGCATTTGGGAATTAGTTAGGAAATAGTAGCCAAATGTTAATTTTTTCAAAATCTATTGAATATAGCACACCACACCCCCCCAGCAAATTCATACAAATAATTAAAAGCACACAAAAACACCTCAAAAAAAGACTTTCAAAACCACTTAATCCCTTTTTGGTAGTAAAACCCTCAAAAGGATCCTGTTTTCATAGATTTCTAACAGTGAGTCCACTAATATGAGAGCCATGAGACATTCTAAAATGAAGATACTAGCTGCTTTTTTGAATTTTTTTTCCATTTTTATATTCAATACAGCAGTTCACCAGTGATACTTCCATTTCTTATGTGGTCACATGCAAACTGCGTATCAAAGAAGAAATATTATTGCTGGGGAAAAATGTTCACATTAAGTAAATAATAATGAAAAAGAGATTAAAATAATGGAAAACAGAAAGCCATAACAGATATTACTCTACAGGAAAGCAGCAGAAAGGACTGATGTTGATATTATGTAAATTAAATGACCATAGTACAGAATGTCCTCGGGGAAGAACTGGGATCCGTTATGTTGTTGCATGTTTGATTGACTATGGTAAAGTATTCACCTTAAGGATCTTGTTTTCCTCTTCTACAACAGATAATCACATAATGATGAAGAATTTTGGACTTTTAGGATCCCTCTAATCATGCAGGAAAAAAAAATAACGTGAGGGGAAACAGAAATACAGCCAGAAGTCAAGTAACTGAAACTTTGCAGCAAGCCAGAGAGAAGCAGGACTCTCTGCTGACACCTCAGTATCCCACTCTCAAGATCATGCAGATGTAATAAAACAATGGGGAAAAAAAATCAACATCAATTCTAGTTAACAAGTGCCAAATTGACTAGATGAAAGAAAAGATAATAAGAGGAAAGGAAGCAAGTATTATGGTGACAGAGAAATAAAAGCTAATATTAAAGCTAAAGATAACATTTCTATTATTTTGGTAACAAATGTAGTTTAATTTCCAGCTTGACCATACACCTTTTGTATTCATCTGTTTCTGAAAACACTTCATATTTTCTTATTTTCTGGCACCACTGATGATGGCTGAAGTCAGTGGGAACAGATTTATGATAAGCTTTCACATTAATCCATAGTGTGGAATAAGCTAAGGAATAAGTCCCAAAAGATGAGGTACAACTAAATTTCATTTAGTAGCCCCTGTTATCTTCTTTTGTAAATATTTTAGACTAATTTATTTCTCTGCTGAATTAATGGTCTGGTGTTTCATTTGAAGCACATTAAAGTCATGTGAGTGAAGCAGATGCCAGCCTTTGTAAGATGAATATATATGAGTTCCTTCAGTTTCTCTGAAAACATTTGTTTGGAACATGATCTTTCACTCAGAAAAAAAAAAAAAAAAAAGATTATAATATCCAGCTGATTTTGCTCCAAAACACTATTTCAGATTCAAGTACTAAATGGACAAGGGACCTGATGATGGGAACGCACTGAAAGCTGAAAATGTTTCAATAAAAACACAAAGCATAATAGAAATTATGGCCAGTTCAGTAATGAAACATAATCACTGCTGATCCATACTTCCATTCATTCCCTTCTTCCTCAACCTAGTAAATAAAAAGATTCACAACCTGACAGGTAAAAATATATGTTTAAAGTAGGGAATTCACCTAATTATTAGGTAAAAATCAAGCCTGCATTTTGCTTGTGACTCCCAGGATACAATGACTGACATATCTATTATGTGAACCACTACTGATAAACTATCTTTTTAATTCAGTTTTTGCAGAAATCTACTTTGATAGAACGGAACATGCTTACAAGGCATATAATTCCTTCTTTACACGGAGTATAATTACTAAAGGAATTACTGATCTAAATCTACATAGTCATTAATTGAAAAAGTTCATCTTTCAACAAAGAACATTCTAACAACCTTCAAACGCAGATGGCAAACTTTGCTTTAACAGTTTTAAATTTTTTTTTTATTTACAACACTTTGTAAGTTCCAATTCCATGCATATATTTGCTGAGGTTGCCAGACCTTTATTTTATGATAAACTTTTCTCTCTTTGTTGTAATGCACAAAGGGATTTCAAATGTAATGTTTTATTCATTTTTCAAAGCCCAAAGCTCCTTAAAAGCCTCTGAAGGTTTTTTGTAGGATTTTTTGTTTTGTTTTTTTTGTTTCTTTTTCTTCCTTCTCTCCTCCCCCCCCTCTCTCTCCCTTTCTAGCAATCAGCAGCAATAGGGCTCTTGTGATGCTCAAAATACAAGTTCTTCTTTTTCGTTGGTGTCAAGGAGTCTGCCTTCTGAGTGACACTCCTGGGGACTCTAAAACAAGATCTGTAGTTGGGGTTATTTGGCACTGAAAAGCGTTACTCAGCTTCTACTTTCCACTCTTTCATGAGAGCAAGGAGCAAAGGTGAAAGGTTGCTACTAGGAATTTGAAAGGCCTATTTCTCTTCAATAGCCTGAACTTATGTTATGTTGCCAGGGAAGACGGAGTCCTGATCAGATAAAATCATTCATTACACTGTGAAAGACAACCTATTTTTTAAAGAGAACAAAGAGAATGAGTTAAAAAATGAGAAATAAGATTTCTAGATTATTATAACACAGTCTCTCTTTACCCAAGCAAAAGAAATAAATACCATATAAAATTATATCAAGTCTCTTTATATTTTTCAGTTAACATTGCCAGGAGTTATGAAAATCAATTATGAAGACTGGTTTTATTTTTTTAAGATATTTTCTTATTAAAAGAAATACAACAATTTTAGACAGATTGCCACCAACACTCTTTTCTTCTTGTACTTTTCAATAATAAAGCATTTTTTAAAGCTAGCTTTCACATTATTTATATTTTTACACAAATTGGAAGTTAACAGGCCAAAATGGAATGGTAGATTACCCAGTATGACCTCCTATGGAATTAGGCCCATAACGTTTTACCCAGTTACTACTACATTAAACTCAACTACATGTGCTTGATTAAAAATCTTTCAAACAACTGTTATGATTCAAGCTCAGAATGCTACATGTCCTACACAAGAGATACTGTACACATCACATTAGAATATTTCCCCAGGAATTAGAAATATCAGAACACTGAAAAATTATGATATTTACTTAGAGGGACAGATCACAGGGCAGGAATTATTGGGAAGGCAGGTTCATAGGAGGGATGTTGGAGGAAAGAAGGAGGTTTTTAATGATAACAGAGAGGTTGTTCATCACAAATTGTCTGGGAAGCAACTGGTCCTAAATCAAAACCAGATCATTCTAACAGGACAGGTTCTTGCTTTCACTTAAAGACAATTTGAGGCATGGGGAAATAACAAGGTGTCTCATAACTGAAGAAAGAAAGAATCCCTTTTTTGCTTCCTATAGAAACTCAAACAACAAAGGAAAGTTAACTCCTTTTCACATTAAGAAAGTCCAATCAAGTTGACAGAAGAAGTGTTTGTACGGTGAGATTGTTTCAGCTCCAACCACCGTGCAGGCTCATGTGTGTGTGCGTTCTGATGTGGAAGAGAGTAATGTCAGGGAGAAGGGTGACTGGAAAACAGAGGGTGGCAGAGGCAGGGGTCAATAGGAAGAACTCTGTAAAAGCAGATGAGTGAGGTCATTTTGTATGAGTTAAAAACAAGTTTTAGAGACAGAATTCTTCTCAAAATTACTAAGTGTCAACTCTGTCCTGCTCTGTTAGAACCCAACAACTGGTTTTATTTCCCAAATAAAATCATTTCATTTTGCTTGTGACTCTGGCATGCAACAATTTACCAAAGCCTTATTTACCTCAGTGGGCCTCTGTAGGTGTAAGGGTCTATTTAAATATATACGATTAGGTTTCGGGGAGCTTTCTTTTTTTTCTTTCTTTTTTCTTTAACACAATTCTGTATGTGTAAACTGAAAATTAAATTACTTTTTCTTTCATATTGGCTAATTAACAACTTAAATGCTGGTGTCAAGTTGAAAAACACGGAAAAGTCCCAAAGTTGAAGTAAACATATACATCAGTTTCCGGATGAGAGTAACTTTACAGGTGTTTAAACATATCACTTTTGCCCTTTGTACTTGAAATAGTCTTGTGATAAATGATTAAAGCAGTCAGCAGATAAATAAAATCTAGCTGTGGTCTTTGTATTATTCTGATATGCAAACTCAGCCAAACCTTGAAAGTATAAATCAGACAGTTATTTAATATTCCCCTTTTATAGTATATATAGAATAAATGCGGAGGCATAAAAAAAAAATTTAGTAGGAAGTTAAAACAATTTAATTGATTAACAGCTAATTTGGACTAATACGCAATTTTATGATATTCAAACTAGAACAAATGTAATGTATTCAATCTTTTGCTTTATAGCATATGGTTTTCTTCTTAGTCCCATATAATTGTCAGCACAGAGAGTCACACAGCAATTGGAAGGATTTATCATTGGTTCTCTTCTTCATCTGTATGAACAGGAGAAATATCTGAACATAACATTTAAGGCTATGGATCCAAAGCTTAGTCATGTCAACATCTTAGGACTCAGACTTAGGGAATATTCTATATGATGCTACTCAACTCTTCCTGATGGAAACTGTTAAAGGAAAATATCTGATGTTGGATCTGACAGCCTGAGAGAGGTGAGGTTGCTGCAGCTTCATGCCCCAGGTCCGACCAGTAGCAAAGCTGAAAATATATTCCCAGTAGGCACATGCACACAGAGCACACATGTACACCACATGCATCTACACGGCCAGCCGCATGGGTAACACAGACACGCAAAGTATTCACATGAACGCTCAGAGCACCGATGGCCTCATCCTGCTGCATTCTCTGGCTGAACAGGATGGAGGTCCCCTAGTGAGAATACATATAGACACACACGTATGTAGATGGCATTTGTTTTCACTCAGTCCGGCCTCTCTAGTTGCTGGCATACAGACGCATGCTCCAGCCCACAGTCCCAGCCCAGCTGCTGGCACCCAGACCCTCCCTCGCTCCCTCTGCTGCACCACAGACACACGTGCCCCTGTAACCTGTGCTCTGACTCCAGCTGCCGGCACTCAGACACACCATATACACACACGCACAGTGAACAGAGAGCCCCTCATGTGCAAAAGTCATTAGAAACAGAGCATCATTAGAAGACAGGACAGACTGTGCTGATCAGGCGTGAATGGCGGGGCCAGACAAGCATACCAACCAACCCACCATTTATGTGTGACCAGTCTTTTTTATCCCCTTACCCTTCTGCTTTCCCACATTCCTCCCTAAATCACCTAAATACATCCCTTTCCATAGAAGGAAGTTTCCTTCACATACACCCCCAAAATAAATTAAAGGAAAAATCAGGTTCTCATTTGAAAATATTTGCTCTTTGTTAAATGTATTTTCAAAAGTACATGGCAGTAATCCCTCTGATATCAACAGAATGGGATACTTGAAAGAAGAAACCTTGCAGAAGTGTTATTCAAGGCAGGGACAATATTTCTTCCCTTTTCTCCTGCCCCTTTCTTCCTCCCCCTCAGAACTGTTTAACTTCCATAATGCTGCTGCTAAGAGTGAAGCATAATAGTAATTTTATTCTCAGAAAGTTTTACATTCTTGGTAGGCAGATGTAACAAATTATTCTAAAGTCTTTTCCCTCATTCCTCCAAAATTTTGTGAGATGTTTGTATTCTGATATCTTCTGTTCTTTTGTTTGTTTAAAACAATTCTGTTGCCTTATCTCTTCATGGCACAAATTCTCCTTTTTGCATAAAACTGATGTCCCTGGCAATATTGCTCAGTTTTCTGAGCTGAAGGTTTTCAAAGAAACCTGCATTTACACAGAAGTTTGGATGCAACTGGGGGAGGGAGAAAGGAGAGAGTGAGAAGCTGAAAAAGAATATAAATTGAATATTCTGTTTTGGAACATTTGAACCATAATGTAAATGCTTCATTTTGTTTTAGCTAACACTTACTTCTGCATCAGTTCAGCAAAATATTAAACTGCATTTCTCTATCCATATACTGCGTAGTAAATTCAATCCTTTTTTGAGCACCGTTCAAACTTATGTCAGCTTCATTTACTAAGCAGGAAAGCAAGTCGCTAGTAGGAAAGGGACATGGTGTGGAATGAGAGAGATGGTGAAAAGGAGAGACAACACACACATATAAGACTTAGGTTTATCAGTTTATTAGAAAAGTGAGATTTACTCTTAATTGTCTCACTCTGAATAACATTGTACTTTTCTTTGAGACGTCATTGAGTCTTGGAGAAAGTGGAAAGATTGGACAGTCTTCTTGTGTTCTTTACAATTTTCACAAACCTCACTCAAATTCGCTCTAGCCCTTGTCCTTTCAAATAGTCCACATCTTCACAAATTCATGACAGGGTGAACTGGTGAAGAAAATATACTTTATTTAAATTGCTTCAATTATATAATGACCTATTTGCATTTTAATAGAGATTTTGAGAAGAACACCTGAGACTTCCAATAAAATAGGGATTTAAATTTGCAGGTAATTAAGGATTAAGCAGATTGTGAAATTTCTGTTTGATCTATTTAATAAACCTGTTTACTGTCATAGACAATAATGTTGCTGACCCTAAATTGTCCCAAGCAATCAAAGGAAAAAAGTCTTCCTTTGACTGTATTAATTGCTCAGAAAGTGAATGTTACCCAAGTCAGGAAGATCCTCTTTAAATTGAGATACTATTTTAGTAATTGCATCTGTAGCTCCTGATGAATAAAGCAGAAAAAATAATTGAAGACAAAAAATACTGAATATATCATTATAATCCTCAAATTACGTATAACACCCTAGCTTTGGCCAGCAGTTATTGGCTCTGGTCAGCTAACAGCGCCTAGGGACTAACCCTACATAAATTCCATTGGCATTAATAAGACTTAGTCCTATAAACCCCATGAGTATTGATTGCAGAATGAAACTCTGCATGGTGATTATAAATGGGTCAGAAGCGAAGAAATTGTACAGACAGAATATCCCACAGGGAATGACTACTTGGGGATTAAATATTGTTCTCAGTTTACCATCTTTGACACAGAAGTGCAAATGATGTCTTCTTTAGACACTTGATTGAAGCAAGGGCAGGTAGTTTTATATTATTGAACTCAGCCAAGTCAAATCTCTCGAACATGTAGTTAGGTGTCTATGGGATTTTCTGGGATTTGCACCTAATTGGCATGTTCATCGTCATGACTTTTCTGCTGACAGACTACAGTCTGTAAATTTTAGGGCAGGTAACCTTCCCAGCCGTGTTTTAATCTCTCTGTTTCAATTGCAGGTGGTAGAAGTGCCACTGAACTGGAATGAGAATTCACAACTGCAATGAGAGCAGTGAGAAATCAGATTCATACTCACATAAAACGGTGTTATGTCAACATCACTTCCCCACTAGGCCTCTGAATATTTACGTGCCACTGTATTCTAAGCACTGGTCACTTAGTAATCTCTAGTCAAAACGTAACAGAACTGCTGGAGGATGAGGCTTGAGGCACATGCCATGAACTATGAATGGAAATTTACCTTTGTGAGGCAAGGAATTAGAACTTTTCCTCTTCAAGTTTCTTTGTTTGTCTGGTTGGTTGGTTGATTGGTTGGTTTGGTTTTCTTTTGGTTGTTTTTGATACTTTAGTTTTACTTTCTCTTCTCTTAGCTAATGATAAGTTTTTTCTTTATGAAGCTTTATGTTTAGAATCTAAAAAAGCTTAAAAGGAAAGGGTCATCACAGAATATCTCAACTGCTTTAACCATTCCCAAATCTTCCTTGGCAAGACCTCTTTTTGGTTCTGTAACTTAGATACTCCAAAATGTTTAGGTCTCATTTATGTCCAAGGCTAAGAAACAGCTAGGCTGTATGGGTGACATTGGCTATGGCATGCTAATGATGTTGGCAGGGACCTGGTCTTGTATCTGTGACCTGAAAGCTGTCTTAGCCAGAGGTGATCCTCACCCTCTCTTCTAAGGGGGGATATCTGGCAGTGCTATGCCATGGCAGTATGTCCCCCAGATGCCCTGGTGGGGTCACAGCACCAATGTTAATGTCAGTATTCTCAGTCTAACCCAAAGAAATGAGGACATCTCCCAGTGTCCACCCATGCAGCCTACCCTCTGCAGTGGGGAGTGCACACCCCTGTCCCTGGACTGCAGAGTGGCCTGCTCAGAAGTTTATTGCCTGTGAGGAGGTGCCAGGACTCCAGTCCAGAGTATTAAGGCGGTGTCTGAGTGGTGGCAAAGATGGTTCTGACCTTGGAGCTAGAGTGAGAGAGTCTGCTGTCTTAGAGGCATCTTGAATCAGTGACTTTTAGGACACAAGGCCAGGTGCACAAAGGCTGCATCATGGCAGGGGTTTAGCAGTGAGGAGTAGCGGGTAGTGAGTGAGAGTCTGCTCTGGTTGTCTCTGCCTCTCTGCAAGCATGAATTGGTTACTTAGGGCTCACAAGCACCTCTTTTCTGCGAAAGGCTGAGAGGCACCTCTGGGTCCACTTGGTGAACCTCACTGTTGATATTCTATACTACTGTACCTTTGGTAACATCCTGCTAAAGTTGGACATTTCCATAAACCACCTTCTGTGGTGGACCATCTTAGCATCAGTTTTTCTTTTCCTCAGCCTTATTATTCTTCTTTACTTTCTTTAATTTCTAACGGATATTTTCCTGCCCCTTTTCCAAGACTATTTTTCCTTTTTTTTTTTTTTTTAAATGCAATTCTTAGGAATTGAAATCCCAAAGAATCAGCACTTTTTAAAAACTACATCAATGAGTATCAGCTCTGTTTTTTGTACTGTAGAGTAGGTGCTTGTCCCAGTGAAGAAAGAAGACAGAGTTATATTAGTGATATAACTGTAGTGTGAGATGGACCACAACCACCCACAAGCCATCCTAATATTGTTATTCAATATTTTGCACCATTATGGCTTCTTTCTTTATAACAGACCTGCTCCAGTGAATTCATTGTTGTACAGTTAAGATGACAAAGTTGCACCTCAAATAAATCTAAGACACATAATCTTGTGCCTACTAATGCCTGCAAGAACTTGTAAGTAAAATCTATATTTTTCTCTTGAATTAATTGAATAGAACAAAATCCAGATAATTTCTCTACATATAGATTCCATACTCTTTTTGAATGAGGATTTCCATGAGTATTAGCATAAAAATATAGACAGGCTTGATTGAAAATGCAGATTATCATGTCCAATTATTGCTAATAGTTTAAAAATATTTCAGTTCATTCATATTCTTATTAGTTTTGACTGTTCGTGTACAGAGGCACATACATATGTACAGAAACTTGCCTTAGTTTATACATTTAGACAAAATCTAGAAAGCTTTTCCATTCATAAAATTATCCGTACTCTTCTAAGCAGTACTAAGACAAAAAATACTATTTTACTAAAAATGACAGACTATGCACATTCATTGAAGATTAAGTGTTAATCAATACAGCTCTTTTAATCTTTTCAGATGTAAAATTGGCATAAGATAAAAATATTGAAAAATGTGAGCCTAAATAAGAATTCAGAGAAAAATATATTTTGAAGTACTGTTTTTTAGCGCTTTACCTCTTCATTCACTGAGTCGAGTTAAGAAAGACTATACATTTTTTAAATCTATGTATGGGATTTGAAAAAGAGGTGTGGATGAAAGCTCTGTCTTCCATACATGAGGAAGTCACTTACCAAGTCCTCTGTGCTTATATAAAGCTGACATTTGTGCTCTTGACACAAAGTTCAGTTAATGCTGTTCTGTTTGGTTTAGGTGGCGAACAGGTTTGTGAGACAGGACATAGCTTGGAAGTTGCATGTTTTGAGTATAGCATTGTCCTTTATGATTTTAAGATCAACTCTTCTTCTAGGGGCAGTTATAGAATGTGGAAGCTAGATTCCAAAACCTTTGGCTCCACTGAATAATCTTTTATCTATAGTAATGCTACTGATTTCAACAGAAACGTAAGTAAGGTAACACTCAGCATCATAAATCATACTTTGGTTTTCTGTGTATGCTAGAACTCTTCTAAACTAGCCTCAATTGTGTGTATTTGAAGAAAGAAAAAGATACCTCAGTGAAAGTTAGTGAATTGTGGATATTGGTTTTGCAGAATGAGTCAAAGGCTAAATTGTCTGCTTGACTTATGGGAAAGTACTGCCCAGAGTTAGACTGTCAGAGCTCAAACCCTTTCATAACAGCAAAGGCAAACCTTGATTATCTGGTATCCTGAATTAATCAGGCCGCACCTTCTACTAAAAGCTAGCACTTCTAAAAAGAATCTGCTAATAGTTTTTTTAAGGTGGATGTTCAGGTTATGTTTATATAGTGTTTTGTACATAAGTTTCATTACTATCTTTTCTTTTTATCTTATCGATGTTAGCCGTCTGCATCACCCTGAATAACTGAGTCTACAGAAACAGTATCCTTTTCCTTATTAGCAGTCTAGCAGGCATTTGAAGCTATTGATTATTTGCAGTCAGTTGGCACTGGTTGTTTGCATGCTGAGCATGTATTTATATTCCATCCACAAGTAGTTAATTTGTATCAGTCATCATTAGTATCTGCAGGTACCTGCCCTGGAATGGCTATCTCAGGAAACATAATGTGCCTGGCAGAAGTCCCACCATTATCCTCAGATCGCAGAAGTGTTATGGAAGGGTTTCTGATGAACTAAATGGACTTCTTGGAGAGGTAAACATTAGAACACCTATTTTCTTTTGTTGCATTAATTGTATTAAATGTGTTTTTGATTTTACCTTACCCTTACCAGTGGCTTTGAATGATTTATGCTAACCTCTAGTTCTCTTCTCATATGATATTGTGGAATCAAAATTGAATGCTGTGGTCAAGTGGCCCCAGACAGCAATGAATAACAGGAGTAGGTACATATTTCTAGAACTTTTCTGTTGTGCAAAAATGTATGGAAAGCCTTGAGAGACAATCAGATGTTAGCTGTGTTGCTGTATACCATTAAAAAAAAATCCTTGGATGTGTTTTCTCACCGTGGAATTGTTTACAGGTTGGTGAAAATCTACAATTTTTTATTTAAAAGGAAGAAAACCCTTTGATCTTACCTGTGAATCCAATGAAATAGTCTCAATACTGTTTCAGTAAGGTATATGGATTGTTCCCACAGTTCAGCCTCTAGAGATGGACAATGCAGTGTTTCAGATGGAACAGCAATGATGAACTATTTTGACTACAACGATTCTAAAAAATATGTATACATTTCAGATCAAACATTCAGAAAATAAATCCTAACATTTATTTTTCTGTATTTTTTGTTATGCTTTATTTTCAGAAGTTGTGTGTGTATGTGTGTTCAGAATTTTATAGTCTCACATGAAAGAGTAGCTTCTGAAAACAGAAAGAAGTGTGCAAATCCACTGCTGCTGAGGCAATCTACTAATCTAGACAATATTAGTGGTACTTGAATTATTAATATAAAATGACTGAAGCACTTTCTTTAACTCTATGATATTCATAACATACCTGAATTTATATGTTACTGTCTTGTTAAGTTGCAGCAGATGATACAAATCCATCGAATCCACAAAAAGATCACCAAGCTTTCTTTGGAACATATGTTGTAGAACAGACATGTGGGTATTAATTGGGTCAAAAGGAAGGAAAATCACTTAGATTAGCAATATTAATCACCACCAATTGGTTTAGCATATATTCACATTTCTTTAAGTAAATTTCTCTGTTGACCTTACGACTTCTGGCATTTTCAAATTTTAAATAGCTCTAAATGGTTCCATCAATAATATTAGGGCAAAGAATACTAAATTCATAGAATCTAAAGAAGAGGCAATGATGATAGCTGGTAGTGCAGATGTATTGAAAACAGATTACCAGCTCTGCTAGATGTCATCATGTGTCATTCAATTAATATACCATACAGTCACAAGGCACTGAATAAAGTAGACACCATAACTGAAATATTTACCTTCTTAAAATGAATAGCAATATTCCTAACAGCTTCAGGAGACCTGAATTTTATCCTAGCTCTCATATGCCATCTTTATCTTAAAAAAAAGAAGAACATACACTCAAAATGGAGGTCAAATATGTTCATATTTATAAATATAATAATTATGAATATTGCAACTTTTATATTTAGAGAGGTGAGTCCTTGCCCACTATATTTTTCTAGTTCCAGTGTCACTCACAGGTATTTGTTCCCAATTTTTCACTTCATAATTCCAAACTGTATACTTACTTAAAAAACTTACTTAGTAGCCCAGGACAGAGATCAGGTTAGAATAAATATCTTCAACTATGAGATATTGCTGCCACCATTGATTGGACTGATCAAACATGTCAACTACTTTCCAGCTGATTTGCAGTGGATGAATAGCTAATCCAAAATGTATTCAATCCGACATCAGGTAGAAGCAAATATATTGTATAGTATAAGAAAGAAATACTGATCAAATTTCAAAATACCATAAAGAAAAATAACCTGAATAAGAAATCTTTCTTGCTTAATGGATAAGAATTTTGGTGAAAGGCAATAATATATATATTTTCTGCATATCAGTTCTCACTAACAGAATAAAGAAAAAACCACAGTCTTTGGCTAGGCAAATTTAAAAAAAAAAAAATCCCTCTCTTTGCAAACTTTTAATGAAAATAGGATGAATAAAAAGATTCCATAACAATGTTATGTTTTACATAACAAATCTTCTTCATGTGCTTGGCAGAAATCCACTGTATTATTTATCAAATCATAGGGGTAAGGACTAAGGTATCTTTAAAAATCTTGATAGCTCCTAAAGAATGCAACACAGCTTTATCAAAGAGTTCCATAACACTTCACCTAATTATCTAAATAATAATAAGAATAATAATAGATAGCAATAAAGCTGGCAGAATTAGAAGGTGTGAATAAATTACGGATTAGAACTGGCAACAGGCAAAAAGGTACATAAATAAATTTACTAATTATAACATACATTAAAAAAATATAATAACCTAATTTAATAGTCCTTTCTTATGTATATCAGCTATCCCTCTGAGGCAAATGGCAAAAAATATTCCTGAGTTAATGCAAGTATGATAGGCAAAAATAAATTAAAGCTGTTTGGAAATCACACTTTCTTTTCCATAGAATAACATGAAATCTTAACTCTCTCTGCCTAAATCTTTCCATAGTTTCCTAAATTTAAATTTTTCTGGTTTTCAAAATGAAATTTTATTTATTTTATTTTTTACTCCTTTTGAAATATTTATATAAATGTCAAAGTGAGAAATTGATCCAATTTGGATAAAAAGATCTGTAATTCCTTTTCTCACAAGTATCAAAGTCTTTTGGAATATTTAGCAAATTTTCAACAACACTACAACACAGAAATCTAGTTTACCTAAGAAAAACAGTTCAGAAGTTTTCAGTGACTTCTCTAAAGTTTTTCACATGTAAATAAAACACTCTATTAAAGTTATACTCAAAACTGACTTCAAAGCAATATGCCAGGGTTTTTATAGAAATAAAAGCTAGCCTGGGATGCACATCTTATAATGGAATTTGTGTCAAGATATGCTCAGTAACATTTCAATCTTTAATACTGTAGATGGATTAAGTATCAAGAATGAAAAAAAGAAGTTAATCTTCAGAAATCATATCAATTTTTATTTAAAACTGTTTAAGTAAACTCATATTAACCTTTCTATGGTACCTTTATCTGGTTATTAACTGTGATGAAATTTGTCTGGCTTTCACCTTTCAAAAACATATATTTACTCATGTGTTTATATCTGCCTGTATGTCTGTGTATAGAATTGTTATTTTTTGTCTACTTTTGTCAGCCCTAAAACTTTTCATTTGTTTTGCTCGTTTTACTGTAAAAGATTACAATAACTTTATATCAAAGATGAACTTTTTTTTAACCTCTGCCCCATCCAGATTTTCAGTAAGGCTTTGGATACCCATTATGCAAAAGTCCTAGAAGCATATTGTCTATCATTGTGAAGTTCCAATTCAAAGATTATTTTATACGCAACATAGAAGAAATATTTCATCAGCAGAAAAAAAAAGAAAAAGGGATTGTTACAAACACATTTTTTTTTGCTTCCTTTTGTGCAACAAAAATAGAACTAAAAGGAAAGGTAATTGGAAGGCCATTTTAAAAAAAATGAAATATCTATTGGCTGTCTCTGCTTTAATATTTCAGAAGTTGGGAGATAAAAGGTGTTCTTTCTTTGACAGCAATCATTGTTCAGGCTGTCATCACCCAAGTCAGCAATTTCATCACTTTACAGCAAACGTAACATTAGAAAAAAAGGGGAAAAAAATCCAGATGAACACTAAAAAAAAAAACCCCAAGCCAAACCGCCCTCAAGTAGCAAAAAAGCCTACCTTTTCCACTAATATGAAATGTCTATATTTTATAGTTTTTCAGAGCTGAGACTTTTTCCAGTAGGATTATAGCTAGAGCAGGTCTTTGTTCACAGTAATAGAAGATGCTGCTTACAGAAGCAGTTTATTGCTTAAAACAGAGTGTGGTAGCAATTTAAGACTAACAGGCACGAACAAGTAAACAAAGGGTGGGGATTTTTTGGTTTGTTTTTTTTTTGTTTGGTTGTTTTCTTTGGGTTGTGAGTTTAGGCTTTTTTTTATTTGTTTGGCTGGTTTTTTTCATTGAAACAATAGCACATAACTAATAAAATTACTTTCCTATAGAAAAGAGAGACAAAGTTATTTGAAGCTCAATTTATTTTTATTTATTCTTAGAAGTTAAGAAGATTAAAATTCTGGACAATGTCACTAATTGACAAGCAGGAAAACAGACAGATTAGGTCTGAAAAACAATGAATTGATTAATAATTTCTTAAATGTATTTATACAGCATCATCATTTTCATGCTCTTTTAGAAGGAAAGAAAAGTAACGGAAAGAGAGAAAAGTAATGGAAAATAAGTTCATTTTAAAGGGTGTTTATGAAGCTAATTAAGAAAACTAACAAAATACCACTGGAGGAAAAGGTAATTACATACTAGCCTCAGTTCATATTGAAAAATTCATCAATAGCAATGGTAACTGTTTACAGACATCACTGAGAGCATTTGGTACTGCATTTCTGACTGAAAACTTTTTGAAGCTGTTGGACTGATCCAGTTCAATTTCAGTTATATATAAGTACTAAAATAGTCTTTTGAAAAGATAAAGACCTATGGATAAATGTATACTTATTATAGTTTGCAGATACGCATTCAGGCGCAAACCCGTATGCACTAGAGCTGGACAAACACTGGCCAGCTTACACAAATATTTGTTGATTCTGGAGCTCTGTTATGCTTTTCCAACACAGCAAAAAAATGCTGGCAAAACCTTGCAAATCATGGTATTAAGAATACCAAACTTGTAATCTCATTATTCACAATTACTGCTTCTGAATGAGCTTGAAATGCTACCTTGAAAGCATCAGTTCTGGGTTCTTTAATGTGCCCAGAAAGGCTCGTTACTGTATAACCCATACCATATCATAAAATTCTTATGCATACACGGCATTGATATATGTAGTCAGTCATCTCCACACCTAAAATAATAAGAAACGTCAACCAGTTGTTAAATGTCTCACCAGTCTAGTGGCCAGAAGTCACTTTCTGTTAGGATTTCCTTCAGTAATAACAAAGGTGTTTCAGTGACTGCCAAGCTCTGGGTAGCCTGACCTGCCTGTCATCCACTTTGTCCCCTCTAGCACTTTCTTGTGGAGTCTTCTACAGGCTCTGATTGTTACTGGACAACCTTTGGTCTTCGATTGGAGTAACGTCCTTTGCTGACTTTGTTTTCAACTTTCAAAATAAGTTTATGTGAATTTAGCTAGGTAGGAATCAGAAGAGCTATTTCATGAAAGCTAAATTTTTGTGTGCATCTCTATGAATCTCAGAGGGCATTCT
The DNA here is from genome assembly GCF_026419915.1 of Harpia harpyja. Taxonomy (NCBI): domain Eukaryota; kingdom Metazoa; phylum Chordata; class Aves; order Accipitriformes; family Accipitridae; genus Harpia; species Harpia harpyja. The sequence goes on along the minus strand of NC_068944.1, from coordinate 17,242,222 downwards.
CATAAAAACGTTCCTTCCTCTTTCTTACTTTAACCCTATTCTGTAGGAAATTACTTGGATTCCAATTTCCCTCTTTTCTCCTTTTCATGGAGATCCGTAGTTTAATGAAGTCAGAAATTAGTTTTAGTCTTTCTGCCATCTCATTATTGTTTGCGCAACTCAGCTTTGGTAATGCTAATATCAAAGGTGAGAGATTAACTGCGATATAAAATTGCTAACTAATTAATTCCCTTACTGCTTAAACAAGTGTCATTGGAGATTAAATGTGAGAGTAGCCATTTACAGGGGAACTGTAAAGGGGAATCTTGTTTTTTAAAAGACTATAAGACAACAGTTTCATAGTACAGTGGTTTGTCAGGTAGGTCTGCTTAAAGGTCTTTCAGGCTGGAGGGACCGTTCCTGACCATTCATTTCCAAGGGTAATTTGGGATCTGTATAGATGGGGCTGGGCAAAGGAGTTGAAAGGTTCCTGGTTTTCTGCGCTTTTTTTGTTGTTTTTTTAACCTAGGCCCATTTATTGATAAAGTATTGTAATGGAATTCTTATTATAGTGAAAAGAGAAGAGTAGACTTTTAAAATGAACATTGGCATGGAATGTCTTTTTATCAAATATCTGTGGTAGAAGGCTCAGAAAGTTGGTAGTCATTTATGGTTTTGCCACACCCTTTTGCTTATTATCTGTTCTCCTTCGCATTAAACTTGTAAGAATTTATGAAGATCTGTATCATGAAAAATATCATTATCTAAATATTATTATGAGGTTATACTTACAATGTTTCACAACCTTATGGTACATTGTGAAATGTGAACAGCAGCTAGATGACTTTCAAGTTTCTCCATTCTCCCATGCTCTAGATAGATTAAAGGTTAATTGATTCACAATCTGACTCCTAATTGATTTTTAAAAATTGCTTGATTAAATCAGACTCTTAAATTTGTTTATCTACCGTATTTTGTATGTGATTACATACTATATTCAGACTGGATAAACAATTACATTTTCAGAAGTGGGAAAATATTTAATAAGTACTGAAAATAAGACAACATCAGATAAGCAAATGAAGCATTCTCTTTCTTTTTTTTTTTTTATTTTCTCCTGGTAATAGACAAGATGAGCTATGTGTCAAGTCAAGAAATTGCATTAGAAGATTAGCAATTATTAAAAGATATTTCTCAAGTTAATGTATTCCAGGTAAAGTGGAATAAGTTAAAGCATGTTTTATAATTAATATTTTTTCTTGCTACTCTAGTTCTAGTATTATGATTATTAATGGTTTACTTCATATTAAGAAGCATTTTCTGAAAGGAATTGTAAATTGAATTTCTACTTGGTTCTATTCAGAACAGCCTTTGACCAGTCTCTCAGATGTTCATAAACCCTTTCACGCTTTTTAGATACATTCAGTTGGTAAGACAAACTTTATTACAAAGTATTAATATTTTACAATTAAAAGTACTGTTATTTGGGATGAAACTCATAATGATCTTAGCAGGTCACATACACCATATTTGATTCTCACATGACTGTGTAGTTATGTCACAATACTTTATGAATGTTAGTCTCTCTGTTAATTGAGTGAATTACTTGCAAGAAAGCCTTCTAATACTTTGACTAATTAAATAAAAAGTAAAAGGCTTCCTTTTCAGATTGTTTTGCATTATCTGAAAGCTGAAAAATAAGTACTTAAAAATCCATGAGCAAAATAATTTCCTTTTTGGTACAAATTTGTCCTGGTTTCAGCTGGGATAGAGTTAATTGTCTACCTAGTAGCTGGTACGGTGCTATGTTTTGAGCTCAGTATGAGAAGAACGTTGATAACGCTGATGTTTTCAGTTGTTGCTCAGTAGTGTTTAGTCTAAAGTCAAGGATTTTTCAGCTTCTCATGCCCAGCCAGCGAGAAAGCTGGAGGGGCACAAGAAGTTGGCACAGGGCACAGTCCAGGGCAGCTGACCCAAACTGGCCAACGGTGTATTCCATACCATGTGACGTCCCATCTAGTATAGGAACTGGGGAGTGGGGGCGGGGAATCGCCGCTTGGGAACTGGCTGGGTGTCGGTCGGCAGGTGGTGAGCAATTGCACTGCGCATCATTTGTACATTCCAATCCTATTATTATTGTTGTCATTTTATTAATGTTATCATTATCATTATTAGTTTCCTCTTTTTTGTTCTATTTAACCATTCTTATCTCAACCCACAAGTTTTACTTCTTTTCCCGATTTTCTCCCCCATCCCACAGGGTGGGGGGGGGAGTGAGTGAGCAGCTGCATGGTGCTTAGTTGCTGGCTGGGGTTAAACCACAACAAAATTCCATGGCTTATGCTTTTTTGTTTCTGGAAATAGAATAAATTAATACCACACCCTCCACAGAACTGCCACTATCACACATTATTATTCTACACACAGAAAAAAGAGATCACCTACGCTTGATTATAAATACTTATCTACATGCTAAGGAAATTTACAGAAAAAAAAATATTCTGAAAAATATATTGCATTTTTTCATGTCTTAATGCACCAAAAGAAAGGTTTAAGGGCTCGAAACAATGACGTAGACATAAATAAAAAGATTTCCAGTCTTTGCTGAGCATGTCTGGCTACATCATTCCTGGCTCTACTCTGAGTCATTTCCAACCATTCCTCCCAAAACAACAGTAAGCCCACCTTTAAATGACACCAGCATTGTCTGCAGCCAACTTGTGTGAATGCATGGGCAGAGAAATGCCAAACCAATTCAGTTTCACACTGGTTCCAGACATTTTTCCTGTTTCCTCTCCATGCACCAGCAGCTTTCTCCCTCTCTTTTCCCTCTTCTGTTGCTGGTTTGGGGCACGTGGCTGTCAGAAGGGTGCAGGATGCCATACAGCCACTTCGTGCAGGGACTCATCTAGGGCACGGTACCCCAGAGCAGTCCATTCACACGTACGGGAGGTGGTCCTGTATCCTCCAGGGCTGTGCTTCAGAGAGGGAAAGTATGGGATACTCATCAGGCCATTCCTGGGGGTGTCCAGCCTCTCCTGCAAACATCTCAACCCCCCCAACCATCATGGGGAGCTGGTTGTCATACTCTTGTCAGAAAATTTGCTTGTTTAAATAAGCCCAAGTGAGGAGACTCTCAAACTTGTCTTGACCATTGCTGCTGTTCTGCAAATACAGCAGGATTTGCCACTTCCAACCCGGCACAGAAGATGCCAGGTGACCACTCCTGCAGGGCTGCTTCAGGGAGGCAGGGCACAGTGTTAGGATGAAGAGACTAAATCTGACCATGCCTTCCTGCTTCTGCCTCTTACAGGGGAGACACAAAGTCTTCCTAGAAAAAAAAAAAAGCAAAACAACAAACAAACCACAGCCCTTTTCTTCCATATACTTCTGCCTTTGTTTTCCTTCAGAGTTTTCACTGTTCATGGACCTCTCAGTTCTTTATCTAAACACTTTAAATAATGGAAAAACTCTCAGATCTCTTTACATCTTCCATTGTTTCTCAGTGGCATTTTAACAAGAGCAAATAAACTTGTTTCCCAACTCCTTCCACCAGCTACACATAGCAAAACAAACAGTAGTGGTCATGTGGGCATCTAAGAATAGGACAGTTAGGAGCAGGGATTAAACTGTGAGAGATGAGAGTTGCATATATGGGACTCGTTTTTCCTTTTAAAGTGGAAATATCTGAATGTAGCTGCCCACTGGACAGAAGTCAGGCATATGCATGCATTTGGGGAGATGGGGAATGAGAATGGCTGTAGAGAAGAATTCCATAAGCTTTGGTATGACAAACCCAGCTCTAGCTCTCTACTGTTAATCAGATAAATACCACTAAGCTCATATAATGACTTGTGGATAAGGCAAATACAAGGGCCATGCTTAAGGCTCTGTGACAGCTTGCTCAATAAGGTCGTATTGTTAGAGTAGTATTCTGCAGTATCTAAAAACACCATTGATCTGCTTTTCTAGAATAGCTCTGTAACACACAACAAGAAAATATTGCCAAATTTACTTGTACTTACCCAGTAAGATTTCTAGGTTTTGGGTATTTTAAACTTTTAAAGTTGTTCATGAAAAATGCCTAAGCATACTGTTGATTTAAAAAAAAAAAATTAATAAAAGTGTAGCTATTAAACCTTATTCATTTATTTATTTGTTCATTTATTAGATCCCCATGAAGAGTACAATGGTTATAGGTTTTCCCAAGGGATGAAGTGTCAGACAACATAGATAAGCTGTCAGGATCTTGCTCTTGCTGAAGTGTTTTGTACTTGTAAAGCTACTTTAAAATTGATAATGCTTGTTGCTTGGAAACCTCCACTAAGGAAATGAGCATTTATCATTTGAGATATATCTAAGGTCAATGTTCATCCACAGCAGGCCATGCATAAGATAAGGCATAGATTTTTTACCAAGATACTCTCCACCAAATAGAAGATAACACTACAGAGATTGTCTGCAAATAAGATGTATGCACTTTATTTTGTAAAAGTGAAAGTGTTTTGGCCTCTGTTTTCCTTTGTCTCTATCATTTTGGCAGGAACTCTTTGAAGTCTATCAGATCTGCAGATCTGCAAAGCAGCACAGAAAGCATTACAGAAAGAGACTTTTACAGACAGAAAAATTAAGACAGTTTTTAAGGAGTGGTTTCCTCCATATTAATATAGTTAGACTGATGTATCCACGTTCATTTATTTACTTTAGTCTCAAAACTAAGGGACTAGAGAGTCCTTTTTCAGTTTGGTGTCTGACATCAGAATGAAAGATCAGTATCTCTTGAAATCATTTCTGGGGAATCTGAGATCTAGGCCCTAGTGCAGAAAAATACTGATAACCTGGGAGCAATCAAGTGAGGAAAAGGAGACTGATTTGGGAAATCTGTACTGTCTTAGCTTCTGGTTGCTGCTCTTCCTAGAAATGATGCTTCTGCTTCCATTTTAAATATGTACCCCTCTTTGGACTGTTTAGCTGCAGAACAACTTTCTCTGCAAAATGAATGACCTGAAGACTTTCTAAAGATAGCCTGTGGGCCTTTACTTGTTGTAATAGCAGGAACAAGGTCAAAATGCCCAGAAGGGATATGTTAATGAGCTGATGCAGGTTGCAGTTGTTGGAATTGCTTTGCTGGTGCATTGCAGCAAACATATTTATGGTGTAAGTTTTTGGTTAGTGAATGTGTACATTTCATCTTCTGGAGCTGTACAAGGACAGTCAATGTGATAATTAAAATAAATGGTACTACAGTTGATTAGGTGGAACAAAAATTTCTTAGTAAACACTACATTTTATGAAATGTCCTGTTTATCCTTTGATTTTCTTTTGATAAATTTAATGACCTTTACCTTTTATGCAACTGAGACACATAACTCACCAATGCAAGGTTGCATTTCTGTATGACAGAAGATTAGTAAGTATTGTATCTCAGAGTGCTGTACAATTCATATGCATATCTTTTTACTCATAAAAAGTATGAACTTATATTTATAGGATGCAGTTTTGAAACATGTAGGTGTCTTAAATGGCTGGAGGAAAGTCAGCAAAATATTTTATCTGCAGATATGGCAAGGAAGACACACAATTAACTTTAGATCCTAAAGCACTCTTGTGAAATGGTGAAGAATCATCAATTCTCAAACTTTAAGCAGAAAGAACACGTTGGTTCACAGGGTCTTTTCTCAATTTTGGTTGTGTAAAATATTTCTCCAGAGATGGATGAGGACTTGTTCGTCTGTGTGAGAACTGACGTGAATAGCATTATAGTCTTATCAACACAAAAACTTTATCTTACATTTTCTTCAAATCCTTCAGATACTTTGTTTTTGCATTAGAAATACACATGCTGCTTATAGATACTTCTGAATTTTACAAAATGTTGACCTTTTCCTTATTTAAAACATCATTCCCCAACAATCTAGCTACTATTTAATAAAGTCATATTTTCTGGAATAATCAAAATATAAAGTGTGTCAATATAAAAACCAAATATGTTTTAAACAGAGTCAGTTTGGACATGCAAAGCTGGCTGTTTGGGGCTGGTTTTTTAGCTTTTTGGCTGGGTCTTAGGTCTTATTCTAGCATGGTCCTCAAATACCAAATGAAGGCCATGGAGAAGCTGGAGCCAGACTTCTCCCAGAGGTGCACAATGTAAGAGTATAAGGTAGTGGACAAAAGCTTTAAAAAGATAAATTCTAACTAGATATTAGGGGAGGAAAAAAATTGCTACAGCAGCGATCAAACTCTAGAACATAGACATTATGGAAGCTCCAGCCATGGTCACACTCAAAACTTGCCTGGGTATAAGTCTGAGCAACCTGGTCTAACTTTGATGTTGAATCTGACTTTGTAATTGGCCCTGCATTGACCACAGCATTGGACCAGATGACCTCCAGAAGTGCAGAATGTCTCACCAAAAGAGCACTAGAACATGAGCACGCTCCCTTTTATGCGAAGTAGTCACATTCTTGCCAAGAAGTAGGGCCTGTGTGTTAATATGCAACCCACAGAAAATGGATTTTGTCCTGTTCTTGACAGATGATTGATATATTAAAATCCATCATGAGTTTGCACTAGTTAGTAGCTATATTAATATGCATAAATGGAGAGGGAAGTAACTGAATAAGTACAAGAAATACTCTCTCCTTCTACAGATGACTTAAATAGATAAAGGCCAAGAAATAATTTAAAGAACTGTGGTAAGAGATTGTTACTCTTAGTTCTGTCCTCAATATTTCTTCTGGTACAGAACAGAAGGAACTAGACCAGAATTTCATTAATTTGACATTTGCCCTGGACCTTAATTGCATTTAGAAAATACTGAACACCTGACAGACACCTTGGTTTAATATAAGATAATGTTTTTCTTAAAGGCACTAAGGTTATTGAGCTATGAAAAGATTATGACTTTCCAAACAAAATGACTGTGTATACCCTGATGGAACAGAGAAAGGACCAAAGGATTATGTATTTTAGGTTTACAGATATACTAAACATGACTATCTTAGACTTATTGATGTTATTGTCAAACATTGCCAGAAAGAAACAGTAAAGAGCAGTTTAGCCTTAGCAAGAATGTTAGCTTCTTATACCCTAAAAGGCTGTAAAGGAATGCATTTTAGGGTTTTCTGAAGCAGAAGGCGGCTTTTGCAAGGGAAAGTGTGAGAAAGGATGCTCAGCAGGAGAAAGAAGGCTTGTAAAGCAAAGACTTTTGCCATTTCACAAGCTGCACAAAGCCATTTGCCATTTCACAAGCTGCACAGATACCATCATTTTGAAGTCATTAGGATATCTGTTTTTCAGTTACAGAATATGGATTAATATGCTTTAGGCTTAAAAAAAAAGAAAGTTCGGACAAGCATTTTAGAAACTCTGCCTCAGAGAGAAGTGAATGCTATCAAGTAACTCAGGCCAATTGCAGCTTGCACAGATCAAAGCTGGAAAATGTGTAATCATCTAATGTGAGTGGATAAGAAGGATCACATAAAAGATCACAGAACACCAGGAACAAGACAGAACCAGGAGCAAAGAAATTGCTGTAAGTCCGATATAATGAAAATGATGAAGTGAGGCATGATTTAGCAAAGTGCATTTTTGTGGGTAGTAGCATTGAAACCTGTCAGGTATCTTATCTTTAGACAATCACAAACTCAAAAAGGTATAATTACGAAGGAAGTGCCATGACCAAACTTAGTGAATAAACAAGCACTTCATTGCTTGTTTAAAAAATGACACCTTCCAGTGAAATAAATAACTACAAAATAAAATCTCAGATCTACAGAACTACAATAATACATAAATACTAACAATTGAACCTTAGACTAGGGTCAGTTGTTCTTACTATTTATGAGTAGCTAGTATCAAAGTAGTTATTTTCTGTGAGATTTTCTAGGAGTCTTCTTTTCTAGAAATCTGACCTGGAAATAGTGAATTTTTGATAGTAATGACATGGGATTTGTTACCTGAGCTGATGCTGTTCAAGAGGTTAAAATACATAATAATGCAAGTCTCAGTCATTGCAAAGGAAAAACGTGATTTCTGTATGCTAATTTACAACTAAAGAACATGAATTTCTATTTTTAGATGGTTTTCTCCATGTTGTGCTATTCTGTAATGTGAAACCCCTAACCTGGAATACACTTGTTAATACAAAATGAATAAAGACAGCATAGGTACACAAAGAAAAGAAACCATGAATAAAAGTGCCTCCTTCAGCTCAATCAATTTCCAACACTTTTCTAAACCTCAGTCCCAAATGTCAAATGTTTTCCTTCACACTCCCAAGTTTTTATTGTAGTATTCAGTTTAGACTGTTCTTCTATTAGACATTGTTAGACATCCAGATCAATTTTAAATGACTTTCTTTTCAGAGATACTGAGCACACCTTACTCCCAGTGGATTAAGCATATCAGTACATTCTCAGCGGTTCTAAGAATTACATAATTTTGATAGATCTTACTGTAATAGCAGATAACCAGCTTCTTGCATGTATTGACTTCTAATCATAGATTTCACTTTTCTCAGTTTCTCCCACAAAAGGAATTAACATGTACTTCTGTTGAGGGCTGAACAGATGTAATGCCTTATCAAGTCTGTGTTGCTTATTAGAAAAAAAGCAAACCAAATCAAAACAACTAATCAAGGTATTAGCATTTCTATAGATGAAATTTAACTTCTATTCTGATGTAATAGTATGAGAACATAAATTACATCTTTCTTGCTACATCTAGTAGCATTTGAAAGATCAATTTTCCACTTTAAACAATATTGTACCCTTTGCTTTATTTTAGTCTACTTTTGAAAATCCCAGACTCATTGATATTTTTTTCCTTCATGGGATATCTATAATCAGCCATCTCTTACATTTCAAAGGTATAAATTACATTTTGGAAAATTAGTTTTATAGTAGTGATATCATTCCTGTAGTGGGGCAGATATAAGCAAGGAGAAATTCAAGAAGTGGTTCTATATGTGTATGCATACGTGCATGTACATGTGTATATATGTATATGTATATATCATCTTAGCAATACTCTGTTGAGATAGCTCGCTGTAATTATGTTGATAGACCACTGCTAAGGTTGCAGAGTTAGGTGCTTAGAAAAACTAAACCCAATATTGTTTGTGCTATGCTAATTAGCTGCCTTCTGTGTTTAATCACTTACTTTTTCCCAATACTCCCATTTTCATTCAATGTGTAGAATGGACATTTTCTAGGAATTAGTCCAGGTTAAGTGATAAAAAGGAAGTGGTTTTATAATGTTTCTGATATGTGGCAGAATATGTTTGAGGAATCATGGGTTTGAAAAAGTATAATGGATGAATTTTGTTTTTTTTTTTGTTTCAAATCTGCAATAATGTGCTATTAAAAGTATAAAGGATGAGCTTTTTGTTTCTTTGTTTCAAAGCTGCAATAATGTGCTATTAAGCAAAATATTTAAAACAAACTTGTAAAAATGAAAGTTGTTGAATGTTCATTATTTTCTTGGTACCCAGATTTTCTTGGGTGCAACAAGGCTTTATTATAAGAAACTTGGGAATTCAAAAAACCAACCAAAGGCAATGAGATTTATTGGCAACCTTTTGAAAACTGCATGATGACAAGTAGTCAGAGACATGGTCAAGAAAAACAAGTACCACAAATCAAGAAATAAAACAAAATGAAGGCAGATAATTTGACATTATTCTGTGCATCAGCTCTCCATCTGTAAAATGGTTATGGTGTTTGATGAGGGACTTCTTTGAGGATGTCCTCTGAGTAGCTCATAGGCAAGTTGCCTTAGTGAACATCACATTAAAAAAATACTGATAAGAAAACAATTAACTCTGTCTTCAGAGCAGAATTGAACTTTCTGAAATAAATAACACCTAAGGCTCCACACTGAAAAATGAAGCTTACAAACATTATGGATGCACATAGTAAAATTCTTTCACTTTGTGTACTGAGTAGGAGTTGGATAGAGGTAGGGTAAAAGTATAGGTCATGGTATTGAAAGTAGCCTACTGCATACTTAGAATCATAGTATCGTTTAGGTTGGAAAAGACCTTTAAGATCATCAAGTCCAATGGTTAACCTAGCACTGCCACGTCCACCACTAAACCATGTCCCTAAGCACCACATCTACACGTTTTTTAAATATCTCCAGGGTGAGATGGTGACTCAACCACTTCCCTGGGCAGCTTGTTCCAGTGTCTGACAACCCTTTCAGTGAAGAAATTTTTCCTAATATCCAATCTAAACCTCCCCTGCCACAACTGGAGGCCATTTCCTCTTGTCCTGTCACTCATTACTTGGGAGAAGAGACCGACCCCCACCTCTCTACAACCTCCTTTCAGGTAGTTGTAGAGAGCGATAAGGTCTCCCCTCAGCCTCCTTTTCTCCAAACTGAACAACCCCAACTTGCAAAGCTTTATAGAAACTATTGAAAATTTAAAAGTGAATGTCTTCTCTGACTACTGTTTTGACCTGTATTATATTATTCATCCCACAGATTGCTTAAGAAAACATGTTCCCTCATTTACTAAAACATCGTGTTTTGTTACAAAATGCAGTACTTGACTGGTGCCTTGATTTGATCACACTTTTAGGGATATTATGGAACAACAGTTGCTTGGCCCATTAATCCTCAGCCACCTCAGAGTTTCATTTTCAAGCCTGTGTGCAATAAAAATTTCCTAAGAATCCACATAATATAGTAATTCAAACATCTCTAACTTGGAACAAGAGCATCCCAACTGATTATTTGCATATCTCATTTGTGCAAATATTGTCATGCAAACATTAGGATTTTACAGCAGAATAAATGGACATGTTTTTGTGTGGATGCTTGAAAGTGTACTTGAAAACATAGTCATAAAAGACATGTTACAGTTTAAATTGAAGAAAAAAAGGTTGGGGCTTTTTTTTTTTTTTTTGTAATTGGATATAGAGTTCTGTAACAGATTTTAGTGTTGTGATATTTGAGTAACAGGTCTAAGCAACACCTAATATTAAAAAATGCCAGGAAAACAATTAAGAAGAGGTTACTTATTTAGCTTCTTATTAACTTACTGATAGTAAAATGTAGTCCAAATTGGAATCTCCTTTTTTTCCCTACTCGATTAATGGTGACTGCCACTTTTGACTCCTGCAAGGCTAAGTCATTGAAAGCTGTTCCCCTCAATTCCCAATTGCTTTTTTTCTTACATTTATTTTTTGGCTATCTATTTTGTGAACTTTCCAGAAATGCAAATTCTGCAGTTACTTTTGCCAGCTACCTGCATTTGGTTATATTCCAAGTATACTTAGCACTGTGTTTGCCCTAAGGTCCTTTGAACATTGAAACATTGTAGATAGGATCCCCCATCCTGAGCAGTGATGTTTTGCTGGATCGGAAAGTACAATGGGTTTGGCAAATACTAGAAGAAACTTCAGAAACGTGCTACTTTTTACTTTAATTTAGATACTGATGTGCAAATCCTTACCTATGTGTTTCACTGCAGGCACGAGTAGACTAAAATGTAATTTACAAAACTGTGGGAAATCTTAAGTGGTGTCTGAGTTATTTTGGGGCATGATTCAGTGAGGCAGCTGGGCTTTCTCTTGTCCCTAAGTGTGATTAAACAGATATTAAGTATGCATTCTCTTCTTTTCTGATAAAAGGTATGGCTATCTATGTACATGCCTTTAGTCTTTTGCAGGGTGATCTTTTCCAGCTTGATTCAAAGATGGTGGCATCTAACTATGATCTTAAGTGCTTTGCTGAATGAGAGCATGGCTGATAGAAAAAGTATTCAGTAGTTTTAGATCAGGTCTTCAGTAGAATATTCTTTTATAACAACAAACCTGTAGTGAATGAGAAAATACAGAAAGCAAGAAAATAAAAGATGGTAAAATAGGTAAGTGTTGATTTGTCTTTTCTCTCTTAGTCTTAAGTACTTTTTTTTTCTTTAACTCACAGTGAGGTCTGTGCAGCGCAAGGGTTTTTTAATTTTTTTTTTTAAATTTTTAAATTATTTTTAAAATCCTTGTTTGGAAACTGTACATCATGTAACATGTCTGTGGGTCAAGGTCTAAAAACATGGCCTTTCCCTCTGATGTGATAATGTACTGCTCATGGGTTGCGCTATGGACAGGGAGATGTCTTACCAATTACTGTCACAGGCAAAACACACTTGACTTGGGGAAGATTAATTTAATTCATTTCCAATTAAAAAGAAAGTAAAACAGTGAGAAATAAAGTCAAAAATAAAAATGCACTTTCTGTCCATTCCCCCTTCTTCCCAGGCTTAACTTCTTCCTTCTCAAGTCCTCCACTTCCTCCTCCAGCTTCCCCTCCTCCATCCCATTAGCAGATAAGATTAGTTATTAACAGTGTTGTACCCTGCCTACATGGTAAGTGAGCTTTCCCATTTTCCTTTTCACGCATGCTTAGATTGCTTTCATTCAACTCTGGCTTAATTATATTGATTGTCTTTATATTGATTCTCAGAACTTTAACTCCTTGTATGATGGTTTATTTAAACAAATACTCGTTTAAAATTATAAAAGACCTCTCTGGCATCAGCAACAGTAAACCATCCACAACAGGTTTAGGCAGTTGTGCCAAGGGTGCCAAGTCATTCCTCTTTCTCCCTGTACTTATCCTTCTCTACCATGGCAGGTACAACACTCTGCAGAATACCAGAGGATACTCAACACTGGAGCTGTCTGCCCCAAGATGTGCTCGGGATTCTGCAGTTATACTTATAGAGGCTGTGAACAAGAAAAATGATAGAGTCTGATTTCCAAATAAAATTATAAGAATATATAATGATTTCCTTTTTCAAGGAAAGAAGTGTGAAACAATATTCCAGAGAATGTTTTTAAAAGTAATTTTGAAAACAAAAAGGATATGGTGAATTTCTGTGGAAGGTAGCTGAAAACTCATAGACAGGTAAGACAACAAATTTGGGGGGTTTATACATTTCATGATTGCAGCTTTTTCAAGGGACGATTTTCAAATTGTATGTTTGTCATGTTCATTGTTGCTTTCAGGAGGAAGTTGAAATACAAGAAGTATTTATTCTATAAATTAAAGTCAGTAGAATTCACATTCAGCATAGTATTCAGCATTCCGTGACTTGGAATCAATGAAAATTACCTTTTTCATGCAGTTCTTTTGCACTTCTGTTGAATCTTTTCCCTGGGGAAAGACACTATTGTGCACATAGGTTATGCTAAACAAAAATGAAGTAGCTAGTTAAGAAACATTAAAAAAGAGAAGAAGTCAGTCCTGAACAGAGTTGGAAACTATTTGAAATGTTGCTGTCAAAAAGCTGCTCTAGCATAGAAATTATAATGTACTTGCATTCAATGTCCTTGCAGAAGCAACAAAAGCCAAGAAATCCAAGACTGTATGCATAATTTCAAAGAGAGTAACTACATAAAAATAGCCTAGGGACTTCAACAAATGCAAAAGAAAGTTGGCATGATTAAATTGCTGAGTCATAGAAAATGCTTAATTCAAGAAGACATCGTTCAAAAGAGGGAAATCGTGTGCAAATGAAGAAAATGAAAGGAGCAACAAACTCTAGCAGGTTAAATATAAAAGGCAGGCCAGAAAAAGAGTTGGAGAACAACTTTCAAAAGGCATAAAAGCCATTAATAAATTCTCTCCCAAAGGCAACAGAGGCAGGAAACCTGCACAGATATGTGAAAAAAGAAGCTCCCTGAGAATATAAGGTCATAGCAGAAAAGCTAAATGAATATTTTGCATCTATACCTACTGTTGAAGAAATTGAAAAAGTTATGATTCTTGACTTCTTACAAGGAGTTCCTCAGAGGACTGATTGTAACTTGGATGGTTGGTAGGAGGATTTACAAAACCAGCAAATTGAACAGCAACAAATTGCCATTACATTTTTCAGTCTCAAAATAATGGAAGAGTGCTCCTCAGTTGCTGATAATTCAGTGATTAGGACACTTATCTGAGATATAGGAGACCTTCTCAAATTCTTTCCTATGTCTGAGGCAATTTCAGTTCATGAGGCTGCATGTTAGACACTTGGCTACAAGGCATTCTCTCTTTTGTATATTTAAATTGGATAAACTCCAAGTGTCCAAATGAGACCATCTTTCTCTTGCAATCACTGACTAAATACTTTTGTCAAGTAGAGAAGCTCAGAGACAAAGAAATGAAGGAACACTGCATCAGAAAACCTAATAGTCCAGTGGTTTTAATACTGTTCAAAGAGATGAGACAAACATTCTTAAGTTTGAGCACAGTTAGGCAGTGGTAGATTTGCTTGTAGGGCTTTTCAGCACTTTCCTTCTGCATGATTCTCCCATGGATATGTAATTGGTATTCAAAAGCCAAAGTCCTCATAAATACACAAAAGAATCACATGTTAATATCCTATGAAATTAAAGAATTCTTGATAGAGAGGAGATTAAAAATTGCAATGTTATAAAAAGCCCCAGCATTTGGACAATATCACTTTACACATGAAAAATTTTGTATCATTCTGTACAACTGACTATAATCACAGATAGTTTTTGGTAATGGTATTCTCTATAATGGAATTAATGTTACAAACAACACGCCCACTTTCCCTTCATTTTAATGGCAACAAAATGAAAAATAAATTATTATTCTGCTAAAGATTATTCAGGTAGATAGACAGAATCACTTATACATCCTAGAGTAAGATGAATAATTCAAAGAAAGTTGCACTATAGTTCACGAATGATATCACATATGTGAATGCAGGTCACTCCAGCTGACTAGGAGTCTTGAAACCCCAAACTGTGTAGTAGCAAACCTGACAAAAAATGTGAGATCATACTTCAAACACTAAACATAAGGACTAGTGCCTAAAAGGTCCCTTTCTGTCAGTACCCTTCCGCAGTAGGAGGGCTCCATTAATCTTCCTGAATTTCCTCAAGAGGTACATAACTCACTCTTATGACAGCAGAGATGTAACTGTAGGGGACTGAATATATACATGATAGGCTTAACAATGCATAGGTGAAATGCTTTTGAGAGCTTTTGCATAGCCAGTGTTCCTCCTTATAAGCACCTTACCGTGTGCCTGCGATTATGAGTCTATCGGCTCATGGGAATAAAAGGAAATTAAGTTTGAAATGTGTGAACTGAACCAGACCATATGGACTCCCCCGAAATATTTTCCTTAACAGGCACACAGTTTCCATCTTCCTTGACAACTGAGAAACAAATATGTTGGTGCTATTACCACCTAGGAGCAGTATACAAAATGTAACAATGAAAATGTACAAGCAGTTCAAGCAACATTCAGCTTCACAATCACTGTAAGTCCAAGACATCACTGCTCAGAAAGATCATTTTTTCATATGTATTACAGAACTTCTGTAGAACTTCCCAGTAATTTTTGAACCATGGGTATAATTGATTCCATCTGAAATCTCTCTGTCATGCGTAATGTCTAGCAATACAATGATACAGTACATAGAAACTTCTAATTATGCAGAATGTGTTAGACTTTCATGGGTCTTTTTGATAAATCTTCTGCACAGAGAGAAAAATAGTTAAAGAAACTATCGATTATTTTTATTACAAACAAAGCAAACCAGAATCGATTCTCAGGATAATTATCCTGTGCTTACCCAAGTCACTATGAGCTAGAATAGCTTTTTTTTAATAAACTAAATGCCTATGCAGTTCATCTGCTGATACTAAGAGCTTATGACAATTTGCCCCATATATAGATAAAAATAAATATGATATATTTATGCAATAAACTCCCATATTCTTACACTTAAAAAAAAAACCCAAAACAAACAAAAACCAACCAACCAAACAAAAAAAAATGACAAAAACCCCAAACAACACTGACAAGGCATTGTAGAATTATATGCAAAAGAGAAAAGTTTACATTACATAATGGCATTGCAGATATGAGGAATAGCCAAACAGTAGAGTACATATTTCTAAAGAAGCTAATGAAATACACATTTTTAAATAGGACCCACTAATTATTGGACATCTAACAGTAGAGAAACAGAAGCTATGACTTTTATTAATCTCTTTTAAATTAAATCTTCCTAACTCTGCAGTCTTTACTTTGTGTAGAAAAATAAAATAAAATTAGACGTTCCAGTATACTTTATGTGAAAAAATTGTTTTAACCAACATTATTTTTAATAATTTCTATATTGACTGTATGTGGCAAAAGGAAAGCTATATTCTGCCACCATTATTTGCACTAATAGGAAATGGTTTTGGTGGAGGATATGAAATTACTTACTATGTGAGTTAGTAATCTAGGAGTTGAAGAAGAATCCTTATAAGCTAGAACATCAGAATTTGGTTGTAAGTTATATGCTTACCAACATAATGTAAAATTCAAATGAATATGACTAAGGAAAAATATATTCTGAAATGTGTTCATGAATGAGCCTGAGGCATGTTTTCATAACATGGGCTTATGTTACGAAGTATTAATTTTAATTCAATGTGATCATTTAAATTAGTCTTCAAGAAAAGAAAAATACCCTTTAAGGAAAGTATAGGAGTTTTTGTTTAGGCCTATTGTACTATTTCTGACTGGTGGTTTTCTACTGTGGATAGATCTTTGCCTTCATGTTGGAAAGCACAACAAAAGCAGCCGGTACATCATTGAAAAATGTGCTTTAACCACTGAAGATCTCACAATAAAACTTAGATGTTCACATGCAAAATATGTCCATGATACTCTTTGCTTTCTTGTAAGGAAAGATTACAGTTAATGAAATGTGGCTACTTAACACCAGATAGCTTCACCTGGAAGCTTATAACTCTGGAATAACTCTTCATAATGTCATCATTTAAGACTCCCTGCTGTTACAGGCACCAAGAACATTGGTAATCATTTTGATGTCTGCTGTTCTTGTTTTATCACAAATTGTAATTTTTAAGGCCTTTGATGTTCAATTAACAGTATGTATTAGGAACCAACAGGGAAACAGTTGTGAAATGCCTCAAAGAAATTAGGGCATGTTCCTCTAAAAGTCGATAGCCCACCTGAAGTGCCTCTGTACCAATGCCCACAACACAGGTAACAAGCAGGAGGAGCTGGAAGCTTTTTTGCAGCTAGAAAGCTACAATCTAATCGCTATCACTGAAACATGGTGGGATGAAATGCACAACTGGAGCATTGCAACTGATGGCTATAAACTGTTCAGAAGGGACAGGCAAGGAAGGAGAGGTGAGGGGGTTGCCCTCTATGTAAAAAAAAGTGGATTGACTGCACAGAGCTGTCTTTGAAAAATAATGATGAACAGATTGAGAGCTTATGGGTAAAAATTAGGGACCAAGCCAACAAAGAGAACCTCAGGGAAAAATTGGATATGACCCATCAATGTGCGCTCATAGCCCAGAAAGCCAACTGTATCCTGGGCTACATGAAAAGCGGCATGGCCAGCAGGTCGAGGGGAGTGATTCTCCATCTCTACCTTGTGCAGTACCCGGAATACTGCATCCAGCTCTGGGGTCCCCTGCACAAGTAGGACATTGATCTGTTGGAGTGGGTCCAGAGGAGGGCCACAAAGTTGATCAGAGGGCTGGAACACCTCTTCTATGAGGAAAGGCTGAGAGCTGGGCTTGTTCAGCCTGAAGAAGAGAAGGCTCCAGGGACACCTGATTGCTGCCTTTCACTGATAAAGGGGGCTTATAAGGAAGATGGAGAGGGACTTTTTACCAGGGCCTGTAGTACACAGGACAAGGGACAATAGTTTCAAACTGAAAGAGGGTAGATTTAGATTGCATATAAGGAAGAAAGTTTTTACGATGAGGGTGGTGAGGCACTGGCACAGACTGCCCAGACAGGTTGTGGATGCCCCATCCCTGGAAGTATTGAAAGCCAGGTTGGATGGGGCTTTGAGCAACCTGGTCTACTAGAAGGTGTCCCTACTCATGGCAGGGGGGTTGCAACTCGATGATCTTTAAAGGTCCCTTCCAACCCAAACCGTTCTATGATTCTTAATGATTCTATTTTTTATATTAATTTGTTAGAGACTGAAAGCATTCTGTAGCTTGTAATACAAAGGATCATAGAGCAAATTTTCTCATTTCTCCTAGACTTAAATGGTTACATCAATCTTATCACATCTGAGAAGCATACAGCATCCCAGGGTAGCACCAAACTGACATTGCACATTTGATTTTAGCATAGCTGTAAACTAGTTTTCCCCCACATCTCCATCCCTTTGGTGTCCATGACCAATCTGGGTACACAACATAGGTGGGAACTGTAAGAGCTTTTGAAAACTACAACCTTAATCACCTTTCTGTCATACAGTGAGCTGTGAAGTGCGCCAGTGGGCAGAGCTAGACACAGCTAAAATCTCTCTGTCTGCAGTTTCAGGGTTAAGTGCAAATAATTCTTCCCCATTCTGTTTTTTAAGGAAAACCCTCACCAAGATCCAGTTTCCTGTTGATGAAGAGTAGCTCACTCACATGAACAACATTTCCAGGATTTAACTAGACCTGTTAGTGCAAAATGCCTTCATTTCAATCCCAATTTCGGTGAAGATATTTATTTCTTATAAAGGAGAGCCATGCTCTCCATTGCAAATTAATAAAATGAGATAACTGGATAGTTGTTCTTGAAGCAGTCTTTGCAACTTTGCACTTGCTCTGCAAGTCCTGGGAAGATTAGCATTCAAAGGACTTCCAGAGGAGCCTTCCATTGACTCCCTGGGAATCCCCCTCAGCTGGAAAATGTCACCTTCGGAAAACCAGAGATGTTTTTTGGTCAGTTCTTCTCTTGTATGACTTTTATATTCTGCATTATTTTAATTAATTTTAATTTTTTAAATACAAAAATTAATGTGGATTTAAAAATGGAAGTATGAAGAAAGCTCAAAAATCAGCTGGACTTAAATTTTTAGCTACTTCCAATTTTTTCAAGCCTATAACCTAAACTTCCAATAACTTGTTACAACTTAAAATAATGTTATTTGAATATAAGTGTTTAAATAGTCCAAACAAAATCAGAGGGAGAGAGAGAGTGGGAGAAAGAAAAGGCAGAAGTGCCTCTCTGATAGCTTCATACAGACAGCCCAGCCATGTATATATCTCACACTAAATATGAAGCCAGGAGGATTTTTTTAATATAAAACTCAGATTATCTGAGTGAAAATAAGATAATTCAGAAATCTTCCTGTCTTTGATTTCTTTGAGCCTAATGAAAGTCTGAAACTGAGAAGATAATATTAAACAGAATATTCTGAAATTCATATTTTTGTCCTCTCCATGATGTAGAAATAGATAATTCTTCAAAGCTTAACAGAACATTTCCTAAAATACATGCCACATTTTTTAAACTATAGAAGTTTGGTCTTTTGGGTTTGGTTTTTGTTTGTTTGTTTGTTTGTTTTTCCACATAAAGCTGGAAAATATTTTAGGTCATCTCATGTGTTATGGGGTCAGTTTGTTTTATTGTTGATGGCTATGTTTTACAAAATATTTTAGAAAAAGCTACTTTACTATTATTTTTGTATACAGCCAAAGGGTTTATTTTCTTCACTGGTGAGCTATTGTGTCTTTCCATTTCTCCCTCTGCCTGAATTTTAGCTCTTATATCATGAGACAATTGATAGAAATCCTACATAGATGATCTTACTAATTGGTTTTCAAAATTTAAATTTACTTTTCTGGTATTTAGTGAGTATGGTATTTAGCTGAGTATGGTAGTTTCAGAAGGACAAGTTAAACACAATGTAAAAAAACTAACCCAATTACTGTATCTGTATTGCATTAATGTAACTGATGTTATTGTTTCTCCAATGCAATGCCTTCCTTGTTACAAAGAAAAACACTCTTCCATTCTTTCATTAAATTTCTAAAGACCACCTGACTGCAATCCTCTGTATTCTGTGCCATATAAATCTGTCACGGATTGAACTATACTAATTTATCTGGTGGATAAGACACATTTTCTGCCACTTGCTTCTTTTGTGATCAAACCAAGCAAAAGACGATAACTGGAAACAAAGAGAAAAATCAAGAGCAGGATCAGATGGTTCAATTTGAATCAGGTCATTCTCCATATCAGAAGATATATTTTTCTCATGTTTAAAGTTTCAGTTCTTTTCCCATGTTTAAGGGTGCAGTTAAATCTTCCAATGTTAGCCACTCTTTTATCTTTAGACATCTTAATTTTCTTACTCCAATTTGAACTCACTCTGCCTTATGTTTTCAGAGTAAAACCAGCTTTTGCAGTGGTGGATTCTGTAATTTGCAATTCTTTCTCTTTTTGCATCTTCAGTTCACCTTTCCTGTGAAGCCTCATTAGCCCTAACATTTTTTATGATGTTTCCAATTAATTATTAGACACTTAGAGACTCAATGAAATAGTTCAATCTTCCTACTCCCTGACCACTTCAAGTGGGAATATTGGCAATATTAAGAAATCTATTTTGGTAAAAGAATGAATTCTTTCTCAGAAGGAGACATGGCCTTTGGAGAAGGAAAATGAACTGTTGAGGAGGAATGGGCTAAAATGAAAGGATTCAGAAATACTGTCATAGCATTTCTCAATGAAGATGCCAAAACAGTAGTGTTGAGGCTGCAAATGAAACACTGGAGTGCAGAAGTAATGAAGCTGCAGTTACTGTTTAAAATCTCTATCTGTCATGTCCTATCCTAGTATAGTCATAGAAGATAATATTAAGTTTGATGGTCTGAAGTATAACAGGTTTAGGTACATAGATGCACAATGTTATGCATAAAAAGCTAAAAAGGCAGATTTGGAGCTCTGTGTGTGTGTATGTGCATATTGTATATACACATATGTGTGCATGCACACATGTGCACAGACACACACACGTATATATTTTACATATATATGTGTTTTTCAGTTCTCAGTGAAGTTTAACCTAACTTTTGGGGGCAGAGGATGGATGACAGGTACAGAAAAAAAATGACATAAAGCTTTAATGGACTGGTTTATACAAACAGGTTATTTACAATATTTCTGAAAACTTCTGCTCTTTACATATCCTCATTTTAGACATACTTACATCCACTTGCTCATTTGCTCTGCTATTGAATGCAAGGGTGTCTCAAGGTGACAGTTAAAGTAATGTTTATTAATCTCTTTTCTTCCTAAAATCTTTCTTAGACTGTGCTAGACTAACCTGATAATTGACACTTAATTGTGGGCACTAGGAGTATACTAAAGCTATAGTAAACATGATGATACCATCAAATGTGCCTGCTAATTGTGCATCCTCAAGAGTTCCTGCTAGTAAATCAAGGACTTGACTTTACTTGCAAATAGGGTGAAATTTGCACTAATAGTAGCTTAGGAAATGTTCAGTGCGTGCTACTACACTTTAAAATGTATTACCTGTTAAAACGAGAATAATGTAGTTTAACTTGCTTTTAATACAGTTTAGTTTTCATTTCAGTGGGCTTTTAAATTATATTAAGTTAATGTATTTCTATTAATATGACCCAAAAGCAATCAGGACGGAACTCCTGCAGCGTAACACACTCAGATATTGAAAAATCAGGTTATGTATGCCTCCGTAATTGGCATTTACTTGTCCATTTGGTCAATAGGCTGAAAATGCATCTGTGACCTGTAAAGAGTTTTGTTGTAATTACTATTAGTTTTAAAAAGTTATCACAATGCCTATGAATTTGAAAAAAACCCAAAACACAAAAACAACCAAATAAGGGATTCTGCATTCACTTTTTTATTTTTAAGCACTTAAAAATTGAACCCAAAAGATATGTTTGTTGATCAATGAGGAAAGAAGCAAGAGTTCTTATGAATACGATGTCACAAGCTGAAATGTGAAGATGATTGTAGTAAAAAGCAGCAAATAAATTATTTTGGGAAGTGAGCTTCACTGGATGGTGCCATTTTGGGGCAGCTGTAACAACATCACTGATTTTTTATTAAGCAGTGGTCTGATTTAATCCCAGCTGTGACAGTATTCATTCTTTTCAGGACATATATTGAGAACTGTTCTATTTTTCTGGGTGCATCTGCATACTATGAAATATCTATTTAAATTTAGTCAAATTTTTAACTAAAAATATGAACTGCATTTTACATTCAATCATTAGTGCAACTACACATTGTCCAGCAGGAATGGCATTTTGCACTTGAAAGGAATATAAATAATATCTTGGAGTAAAAATGGAAAGAAAGCAGCTTTAAAGACAGTCACTTGACTTCATGCTTTAAATTAAAAAGAAAAAAAATATAAATTTATATTATTTTGTAAGTACTTATAAATTCTTAAATTGATGTTATGTGTATTTAAAGATGAAAGAATTAAAGAAAAAAAACAACTGAACAAATAATTACAGCTGTACTAAATTTGCTTCAGAGTATTCAACAATTTATATAAAGCTTAACAACTTTGTATTCATAGAAAATTTGAGTCATGACCTAGTCTTCACTTAATCCACCTGTTTACACCCCAAATCTACAATGAACACTGATAATGATAGAACGAGTTATAAGGCAATACTGAAATAATAGCAGCAGGAACTCTGTGGCATCAAGTATCTAACACTTTATGCCATTTCAGGTTAATTTTGACTGTATTATGGGATATAAACAATTCAGTGCAACTGACTCTTGGCATTTTTTTGATTGAATGATTGTTTTCATGGTTATGCATATTAATTTATGGATATTCCCAGATAAATATTTCAATATGAAAACACAATATGGGCTATCAAGATCAAGAATAAATAATAGATAATCCAGAAAAGAAAAAATGAAATTAGTTCCCTTCTACTTCTCCTGGTTTTAGACTTGTTTCCTACCAAAGCGGTATTGCTTTAATGGAATGAACATATATCTATCGGATTCACTCCATATATCTAAAACTGCTTAATACAAATAGTTGCTCTGTGGTTTACATATAAATTATACTATATTTGTTGACTGTCTTTATTATGGTGGTTCAACATAGGCAAATTCTCATGCAAGGCAATCAAAATATTTCTGCTTACAGTTTTGACATAGCATAGTTTTCGTGCACACTTATTTGTTGGTATTAGGATTGCAATAGGAAAAAAGTCTGTAGAATAACTTTGCAGCTTAATGGCTCTTATTTAGAGACAGTGCTGCTCATGGACTTCAGTACTTGAATACATAAATTGTGATTCTTGTATTGTAAATAGAACTGTGAATATAAATTCATTAGACATAATGCTGTAATGATTGCCTATTTTCTGAGCCAACAAAAATGCAGCAGTAATAATGCTGCTTATAAATATAAATACCAGGTTATGTTAATATTTTATCAACATTTATATTGTTTGGTCAAAAATAATTCTTTACTATTTTATATCCATAGCATACATCATATTATAAAGAAGTGTTAAAAATCCTAAGCCAAGCTTAGAAAGTTAGCTTGTTGAAATGTTTTTGGAATGGTGTTTCTTAACAGACATTCCAGAATACAGGGACTTGTAATTACTGATGATAATACAAAGGAAACACTGAAACAAGGAATTCTCTATGTCAGAATAAAATAAACTCATACGTGTAATTCCCTCTTTCTTCATTCAAGAAAGTGTGCATTAAGGTAGCTGTTTGTTGCTAGATAGTTCAGTTATTTGGGTTTTTTTCCACTCTGAGTGTTCACCTAAGGATAAATTGTTCTGTCATGAGTTTTGATAATTCCTTGCCCTTTAAGTCATGGTGCATGTCTACATTATATAATTCAGCATGCTAAATGAGCATTCTTTGGTGTCACAGAATACTACAGTACCATTAGTTATATAAGAATTAGTTGACTTTACTGAGGGAGGCAGAGCTAGCCTAGATGTGTCAATGTATGTGCATTGCTGGACAATGAGGGAATAAGCAATTAACTTTCACTATTAAATAAATAAATTAAATACATAAAAATATCCTGAAAATACAGAATTTCCACAAAGGGTCTGAGGATCTGAGATCCATGGAGAATTGTGTTGAATTTGGAAAACCCACAGGGGTGGATGCTAATATAGATAACTGATAACAGACGATATGAGTTTCCATCAGCTTGAAGTGAGTATCCTGAATACATAACATCAGCATGAAAATGTTTTGCCTTTTATTTCTTACACAGAAAATAAAAAGAAGGAAAAAAAAAAGCCTGAAAATCTTGACTGCATGCCAGATCCTCTACTTCTTCATCCAAAAGAGATTTAATAGATCATATGTGTCTCAATATAATGTCAATGGCTTCAGAATTGCAATTCAGGTGGTATTGACCTCCACTGTGACAGAGCTATTGCATGCAAAATTCCATCAGAGAACAAGAAACAAAAGATGAGATGTTCAGTATATGTTGGTTGTCCTTGTTATTTCAGTACTCCTGTTTTGCTTGCAAGTGCTCTTTGTAACAGAAGACAACATGTAGAGTGGGGAGAATTTATCACTACAGAAGTTTACAAAAAATGATGCAGCTGGTGATTTAGCAGTAAAACTGAATTAGAGTGTTTCACCTTTTTTTGTCAAGTAGTTTTGACTTTAAAAAAAAAAAAAAAGAAATGTCATACACACATCTCCCTCTCTTTCCCCCAAAAGTGATGTATTTTAAAAGTTTAGACTGTGGCAACATCCTGTTTATAATCTAAATTAACAGTGTTAAAAATTGGAACCTTTATGTAGTGAGATTCTTTCCAACTAGTGGGTTTTTTAGATAAATTTTCACTGACAACTGAAGATTATAACTATAATTTCTATGACAAAGAACCTGAACAAAACAACAACAGCAAAAAAACTCAAACATTAACTTCTACTCTTTTTATGTTCATTTTCTGCAGACCTTGATGCAAAATCTTTAGTGTGATAATTGCAAAGTATGCTGTAGTGGAGTTTTGTACTCTGAGCTGTTCTGCTTTCCAAAAAGGGAAGAATTATATTATTTACAAGAACCTGTTTATAATGATTAATGTATAGGTCTGGCTGAAGTAAGACTTCAGGCTTTCCTTGGAAATTGTGGTCATATTGAGCCAGCTTTTTCCTGCAGCATGCTGCTGAGAGTTATACTAGAAGAGCCATTGTTTAACTCTTTTATACCAAGGGATTTTTAACATGGATATTTTATATCCTTTCCTCTCTGTCCTTGTTTGACAAATTATTGTACATGTTCTTAATTATCCTTAGGTATACTACAACCCCTGCAAAATTTTGGTGTATATTTTCTTGACTATGTTAAATACATACAGCCCATCTTTCACCACCTTAATTACCATCCCCTAATTGCAATCACACAGCTCTTCAATCACGATTTCTGCATTGTCTCTTCTCTTTTCCTATTATCTTCCTCTTTCACCCTTCTTAAGTTGAAAACTAACTTGTCTCTTTGTATTATCCTCTTACACCCATTTCTGTGTTTTATTTCATCCTGCCTACTATCCTCTTTGCTACTTTTGTTACCATCCATATAACCCTGAAGTAATTTACCTGCTTCTGTTATAAGTATTCTCCAGAGGACATTTAGGTACTTTTCCCTATTTATAACAATCTCTATATTACCAAACCTAGTAATTCTGTGGAATTCCCAAGCTAAAGTGCATAACTTAGCCAATAATGAAATCAATATTGAGATGATGTGTAAAAAAAGTCCACAGATCCTTTAGCAAGACCAAATTTGGGTATCAGGAGAAGAGAAAAGGAGGGTAGGGTCATAAAAGTTACATTTTTCTTTTATTTTTTTCTCTCAAAATTTGGAACTACAGCTGCTTGATCTAGTTTATCAGCATCTACATATGTTCCTAGAAAGAAAGTTTATAATAAATGACTTTTTGGTGAAGCAAAAATGTTAGCAAGACATGCTTCCAACTCGTACATTTATATATATATAGTTGCCTTCTGTTTTCTGTTTTAATTTGTTCCTCCTTTGTTCCCACTTATTGTTTTTCTCTCTCCCCTTACCTCCCCCCCCCAAAAAAAACCCCAAACCCCAAACCAACACAAAAAATGGAAGTACTTCAGACTTCATTTTCACAGAAGTGAAAATGGTTCAAGGAAATGATCATTCTTGTCATGCTGTGTCAAGAAAGGTCTGAGAGATTTGTGATCTGTGGGATTTTCTGACAGCCGGCTGCCAGGTGTGAGAGGAAAGGAGAGCAAAGATATTTCTAGTCTAAGAAAAAGAGGATGTTCCCAATGCTGAAGGAAAACTACACTTGCTCCAATGGACCACCAGTCACTGAACCACCATCCATACTCAACTTTCTGCTCCTGGTGTGCAGTTCAGTCCATTCAAAGGGGAAGAAAGAAATCGTATAGATCATAACACCCATGCAGGGCATTTGCATCCTGGTGAGGAGGTAGATACTGCAAGGAAAGGTTGGCTTTTCTGCTAGCCTGACCATAACCCTGGGCCCTCTCAATGGCTTATTCTACACCAGTACAAAAGGCTCATCCTGCTGAGTGTTTGGCTTTCGAATACTCGTACATAGCTTGAGGATGGATCAGGAGGGCAGTGCCATAACTTGTCTGAAATTATGCCAGAAACCCAGTTCATAGGTCTCAGCCAGTTAGAACCAGCTTGCTCAATATTGGTGTTGGAAGCTGAGCATATGGGAGGAATTAAAAGTTCCCAAGGGCACCTGTACCAGGCTATGTTTCATAGATCTGGTATACGTAGGTTCTCTCCCTCTCCAACATGACACATTACAGTACTCAAAGGCCTTTCCCACTATTCTGGGGGTAATTCTTGACTCCCTCTTCACTCAGTGAAGGCTAGTGAGACACTGACATTTCCAGAGGGCATCTCAGTCATCTTTCTTTGGCAGCCCTCTCCTTCGCATTACACAACCCAGTCTCTTTAAATCCTCTCTTTGCTGGAATTTCTTTGGCAGCTGAGCCATCTTGTGCTGCCCTTGCAGCTGTGGTCTCTATGCCACAGTGAGAAGGAAAGCATAAGGGATATTCATCAGATGATGAATCATCCTATTCACAGTTCTTATTCAAACAGTCATCCCTGGGGATGGTCAACAAAGGAATGAGTCTATGTCTGCACTCCTTACAGAAATCTTTGCCCTTGAGAGTCAGGGGGCTGTGGAGAGGTTGTTGTACAAGCAACAGAGAAGTTCATTGTGTCTTCACAGATCTTTAAGGCTTTTCATCTCTCAACACATTTTTCTGGTGATAAAGGAACTGCTGCACTGCTCTTCCCATCCAATCTCCTCCCTGCTGCAGGAGAAATTGGAAAGAGAAGATAGCCAGGCCATCTGTCCTGTGTCTGCCCTGGAACACAGAAGTGAGAAGGTAAAGCCAAAAAAGAAAGGACACTAAGCTAAGGCAACAACTAACTCAGGATGCTGAGCAGAGCAGATAACAATATTTCCAGTTTCTGGAGGACTATCGAGTTGCCCAGATGGAAGAATGTCAGAGATGTTTCAGATTTCATGAGTTATAGTTTCCTGAAGAGACACTCTGATCTCCATCAGGATTTGATTTACTTTTGGAGCCATTGTTGCCGTGTGTGTGTGTGTGTGTGTGTGTGTTTGTGTAAGAGCCACTGGAGCCAGCTGGCTACTCAGCTCTGCTGGAGCTCTCGGTGCTGGCCTGTTTTGGAAAATTATTGCTTCTCCATACACTCCTGCCACATCTGTCTTCAGAACTGCCAAGGGCTTTCCAAAAGGCTGTCTTAGCCCTCCCACTGAAGTATGGCATATGAGGTCCCTGCAGTTGTTCTGACCACAATTTAGTTGTCTATGAATTGTTAACACTTGCACTGCATTGATCTAAGATGTGCTTGATGTGAAAGGAGTCCTAATCCCCATATCAGTTCTGGTGGGTATGTCATGAACTGTTTTCTGGCCTCTGCTTACAGCTGTAAGTTTCCATGTAGAGAGGCAGACCTGAAGAATCTCCCTTGATGTTTTATGATCCCACAACCACAGAATGGCAATCTTTGAGGTAGGCTCAAGCTGGCAGCGTGGATCGGCAATGTCCACATCATAAGGACAAGTGGTCTGCATAGTATTGCACACCTCAGCACACTTGACAGGACGGAAGTCTGCTGCAAGTGGGTTGGTAAATCTTCAGCAATCAGAAGACATCTACTTTCTTCTCTGCTGTTATTTATGCCTGGAACTTTATGTAACAGTGTTGTAGGTGGCTATACATCTTTTTTGCAGGGGGTTTCAAATGCAGTCCCATGTGCATGGGATTTCTCTTGTTGCTGGTCATTCTAAACCAACAAGACCATACAGTTTCAATAGTCATTTCTGCACACAATATTTTCAAAATATCTTATAATTGACTGATTTAGAGTTGTCCTAGGAAAACCATTTTCTCTAATCACATCCCCAGACTCCAAAACGTAGTGGCTATTTCAGCTCTTGATCTATTGCACATGTAAACTGCTGCAGTTTGACCCCATGCTTAAACTTGACCTGGAAGAATTCCCTGTGTTTAACTCCGTGCTCCCATGAAAGCTCTTAGATTATTCTTTGCACTCGCACTTCTTTCTTCTGATATTCATGGAGGACCTGCTAAATAAGTATGAATACCAAGTGGATGATCATAATTAAACTTTTATCAGCTATTCTGGTACTAACTATTCATTGCACCAGTTTTATGCCACTGTGACAGCATTGGAAGTGACAATTGATACTCTGTAGGCTTGGCATTTATTTTGTTACATTTGAGTAAGTTCAGGCAAATGGTACAATTTTGGAGTATTTTTAAATTGAACCAGAAATGTCTGAAGAAATTTCAGACATTGAACTAGTCCAATAGATGGGGAAATGATTCAGTCTGTCACTTGTTGCTTTGCTTTATTTTCTTAATCCAGCAGAAAGAGTAGTTTATAAAGAATATTGCACTTATTCTGGATCTACTAAACCATGAGGAGATTTTATTACAAAACCTACTCCTCTAGGCCTACAATCACTTTTGTATCTGCTATGATTTACTGTATCTGCTATGATTTTCACTGTGGTTGGAACACAGCAGAACTTTCTAGCATTATAAAATCTTTATGGCCAAGAAAGCAAGCAATGACAATAAAAATCTGCTACAACTCTGCCAGTAATGGCTGACCTACAAACGATAGAGGGGTCTTGAGTATTAGATGGGACTGACAAGGGAGGTTTTAATAAGAGGATGGGTTCAAACCATCTTGGTAGCCAAAAGCTCCTAATGTCTTCACACAGTCCATAGGAAAAAACGTTGCAAGGAAAGGCAGGTGGTTACAGAATTTATCTTTCCTGTATGCTAAGTTTCCCGGGTTATGGAAAGTGTAATATATACTTCCCAGGACCAGTTTAGAAACCAGAAACTTACATTTTCCATGCCTAAATATATTCCCCTTTACAAGACAAGATTTTTGCTAACTGGAAGAATAAGAAATGCTTCTAGCGTAAGAACCATCACACTTCTAATAATTACTGACACTATTTGGGTTTTATTGCTAGGTATTCATAGTTAAAAACCCTAGATATTCTGAAGTTGCTTTACAATGAAAATACAGTATTTTGGTCCCAACATGTTATAATGTATTTTTGCATATACTTGTTTTGCTAAGAGCTGCAAGACATGCGGTAATTATACATGCAATTATAACTGCAATGAAGAAAGGGTGGAAAGACCAGAACAGATTATCGTAACATAGAACAGTTCATTTCATGAGCAATAGTGTTCTATAGCAACTTATTTGTGCCAGCTGACTTTATCACCATTTGATCACCTTATTTTACTTTCTCAAAATATTTCCTACACTAACCTAGCCTAGATTTAAACTTTTTTTTCTCATTTGTAGGATGTGTATATATATGAATACACATGAATGTATAGGAGTATGTATAGGACTTGTAGAATGCTGTTTCAAAAGCCACAATGCATTTTTTTAAAAGTGAGATCTGCCAAGATGGCTTTTCAGATGTACATATATCGCAAGCAGAACAGATTCATAAAGATGAAACTTGGACATACATCACTGTAGCTCATTTGTCAGGGAGAAAATGGAACTTTTAACTCAGAAACATAAGCATCTTTCCTTGAGTAAAAGTGGAAGTACAAGGACCGAAACCCTGTGTCCCAAGTCATTTACCCTAACTTATATTCATTGTTGTGGAGTCGTGACATTGTAATGTAAGACCCAAATGCAAAGAAGACTATGTGTGCCTAAGTGTAAATCTTTTTCATAGAGCTTTTCTATGATCATTAAACACAAGTCAGTACATGCTTCATGCAAAATCTTTTACTGGCATTCTGCAAGACAGGTTTTTTATAAATTAGTCTTATACTTATTTTTGGTATAGGAAACTAATTAAATTTAAAAACATTTTGGTGTATATGCAATGTGCTGCATCATTTGAAATGACATAAACTCATTTGTACAAAATGGAAAATGGTTTCAATGCATGAATGACAACCATAAGATTGCTTTTCCTCTAAAATTTGAAGCTCTAAAACCTATGTTCATTTTAAAAACAGAGAAAAGGTATTTTAAAAATTGTGCTTATTATTAAAAGGTGAACCACACAGCACATGTATACTAAATTAATTCTGACTCAGGACATAACATTTTTGGTTCTGACTCTGCCTTTTTAAAGACTTATTTTAGTGTAGTCTTGATCAAATAAAGTCAAGGAAAAAAGATAAGTAAGTGTCAGGTGGTCCTGGTACAAGGATAATTCCTCTGTATGCTGCTGCTGTATCTCTGGAGGCTGCAGACTATTAAACTGCACTGATTATACCTGTTACCCTAATGCATTATTCATGAAATTGGCACCACAGCATCTTCAAACAGTCTGTCATTTTCCATTACTTTCCATCAAAGAAACCATATGCTGTTCTCACAGTATATTGATACTGGGGCATATATAAAGCAGACAGTCACACAGAAGCACTATCTGCTTTCAGATGAGCTTTTCAAATAGTTATTATTAAACACCACTTTTAATGGCCTGTTTGATTATTCAGTGCTTAAACTATGAAACTTCAACAAGGAGAGCGATTGATGACTGCTAGCTCTATGGTGAAGATGATTCAGGTCTCATAAACAGCTTGCCATTCAATGGAACTGCACTACAAGATATTTTATCAAGGATGCTGTACATTGGATTTTGTTTTGAAGCTTTGTTCCTCAGGCATTTCTCAATTACAGTTTGAATACCTAAGAAACAGTGTTTCATTATGGGGAATCAGCTTTGTTCCCCACCCCATCCTATGTGGAATAAATCATGGTTTTGAACAACAAATTATTTTTTTAAAGATCACTTTTAAGTTAATCAACAATAATCTGATTCTGTGCACTAGCTGATAAGCTTTCCTGAAAACTTTGTGAAATCCTCTGTACACAATATCTGATCAAGGAAAAAAGCCCCCCAAACCCTTTAAGTATCTAATGAGAAGGTATAACAATTTGACCTATTCTTATATATATTTGATAATTCGATTATCCTCTCAATTTCTAAACAATGTTTTTGGAGGCAATTACTTATTTTATAATGTGATTTTTGTAAGTCATCAACAACTTATATTAAGACTGCTATTCATTGAAATATACTGATTTTTGACTGATTTTTTTGACTGGATTTTAGTCAGCATTGAAATTCATTGTCATCTGAGCCATCAGTTGGTAGTGTTAACAGTTGGACTCTATGATCTTAACGGTCTTCTCCAACTTAAATGGTTCTATGACTCTGTGATCAGTCACACCAAGACATTCCACTGTGTTCATAACCTAACCCTGTATGCAGCATATAAAGATTTTATAAGGTTCAGACAAAGAGACATCAAATTCAGATGTACAGAAGGAATTTAAAATGGATGGTGTTGGCTCAATTTTTCAGTGTTCTTTTTATTCCTTTGGTAGCCCTAAATTAAAACTGAACTGAAAATTCAAGGTCTGGGTCACCATTTGTCTACACATAGGATTATTGGGAACATCTGAGGTGCATTTAGTAGAAATACATCTACATATAGTCCATGAACCTGAGTTTGGTCCCGTATTTCTAGACTAATCCATGCTGTTAAGAAGACCTTCAAGGCAGAGGGAAACAGGCTCCTGGGGGGTCCCTCTTGCTGCTATCACGGGGAGGGTCTGTGTGTTCTATTCTGAACGTGGGAGATGTTTTTCACACACCAAACAAGCACAGTCGATAGCCAAGAAATGCACTTCAGCTACATCTGGATGAAGTTAAAAAGAACCTGAGCAAACAATCTGTTATGTTAGATGGAGCAGATTGGTCGTATTCTCATATTTAATACAGACTATATTCAAGGCATCCAATTTTCTCATATCGCTTTTCCCTTAATGGATCTTCTCAGGGATACAAATTTATTTCTAGTGGAGGCAGGCAGTGTTAGCTCTCAGTACTTTAAGTCTCTGCAGGCTTATGATACCGGGGGGCAGCTTTTACATGAATTGATAATAATCAGAACTAACTAACTGATTCACACTCACGTGAGTGACGGAATCACACAGTCACACCTCCTACTTTCTGCTTGCAGTAATGAAGAATCTTGGCCTACCTGTAAACCTCCCAAAAGCAAGAACATTTCATTTGGGATTACAGTGAGGTAAAGGTTCAAGTCCCATCTAGGTCAGAAAAGCAGCCATGTGTCAGGTTCCAGCGTGCACCAATGGGTTTTGCAAACTCTTTCCTCCTCCCAGGGCCGGGATGTGGGTGGTGAGGGCCAGCTCTGTTGTGGGGTGACCTTGGACAAGGTCTGGGAACAGCCTCTGTGGTCCTCTCCTCCTCGTGCAGTGGCTGCACTGGAGCTCAGGCCCTTTGCCCTGGCCCTCACCCGGGTTGCGTTGTAGGGTTACCTGTGCCATGACATCTCCTCACTGGCCCAGACTCCCGCCTGCTGCCTTGGCTAGGCCTGTGCCTGTCCCCATCAATGTCCCCATGGCCCTCCCCAGCCACCCCAGGACCTTTTCCGTCCTCGGTTACTGTCACTGATCTTTCTCTGCTCTCCTTGTTCAAGTACTGTGGGATTGGACCTCTTTTGGGTGAGATCCCTACCCTGCCTGCCATGCTGTCACCCAGGGTCCCAGGTCACCTTCCTCATGGATGTGTCCACCCTCACGGCTTTCTGACACCATGCGGTATCACGCCCATATGACAGAGAACGAGAATTTGAAGTGCAGTTCAGTCCTTTGGGCCCCAGAAGGTGAGAATACCCATCAAACAGCTGTGACAACTAAGATTTGCAAACATCTGTGAAAGTGATGACAAAGCTGTTACATATACAAACGATATACTTTCTGGCTGTTAGAAATAATCTCTTCACGTCAGTGCTGGGCTACACTTAAGGGGTAATTTTCCCTAAAGAAAATTCCTGGGAAAAAAATGTTTGAGATTTATGGGAAACCTTGTTAGGGATTCCTGTATTTCAGTAGGTATCATTTGCAATTAATTACTTGTTTGTTTGTTTTGGTAGTATAGTGTTGCTTGTATAACGTTCATAATGACACTAGCATTTTTGAGGTTTTGATAAGGTATATAAACTGATGGCGTATTCTACACTGTCAAAAGAAGTCTCCTGTCAAGTTAAAAAATGAGCAGTTTTACTTGTGGGATTTTTGTTAAATTTTTGCAGGACACTCACAGCTGGGGATGTGACAGATGCAGCTTCCTGTACACATTATCCTTATTTTATTTTGTTGCCTTTAGTTCAGTGCAATTTTCCTTTTTTTTCCCCATATGTTTGTGTCCTGGTTTCAGCTGGGATAGAGTTAACTGTCTTCCTAGTAGCTGGTACAGTGCTATGTTTTGAGTTCAGAGCGAAGAATGTTGATAACACTGATGTTTTCAGTTGTTGCTCAGTAGTGTTTAGACTAATGTCAAGGATTTTTCAGCTTCTCATGCCCAGCCAGTGAGAAAGCTGGAGGGGCACAAGAAGTTGGCACAGGACACAGCCAGGGCACCTGACCCAAACTGGCCAACGGTGTATTCCATACCATGTGACGTCCCATCCAGTACAGAAACGGGGAAGTGGGGGGGCAGGGATTCGCCGCTCGGGGGACTGGCTGGGTGTCGGTCGGCGGGTGGTGAGCAATTGCACTGCGCATCATTTGTACATTCCAATCCTTTCATTATTGCTGTTGTCATTTTATTAGTGTTATCATTATCATTATTAGTTTCTTCTTTTCTGTTCTATTAAACCGTTCTTATCTCAACCCACGGGTTTTGCTTCTTTTCCCGATTTTCTCCCCCATCCCACTGGGTGGGGGGGAGTGAGTGAGCGGCTGCGTGGTGTTTAGTTGCTGGCTGGGGTTAAACCACGACAGTTTGATAACATCAGCATATGTTCTCTGCCATAGCAGATGACCTTTAATTGTATCTCATGTTGTGAGGCTGATGTTACATGACTGAAGATTTACCTTGAGAATGTCTCAGTAATGTTTAATGGGTCAGTCTTAACCATTCATTGTATTTAAACTGTCCATACAAAATGCTTATGGATGGTTGGTTATTTGATATATGCACCAGATGTCTAGTGCAGCTCAGCTCACAGGAGCATTGCTTTGATATCAGCTATAGGCAATGCTCTAAGACTCGCTATTCAAGACATTTAACCATGTTGTACCAAGAGCATGAAGAAAGCCGATGGGTGACTGGCTAAGACATTGGATGTGACAGCTCTAAAAAAAGACACAGACAGAGAGAGAAGCGGTAAGAACAACTACACGGTACTCACTTTCGTTTGAAGCCAGATTTTTTTTCCATTCCAACCATGCTGCTTTTCCCAGTAACTGTACTGGCTTTTGCTGTCCTCTGTGTAACTCCATTTTCAGGCATGCTTCCCTCAACACACACTGCTGTGGTATTAGAATTGTCTTCAAATTTCAATATTTACTATTCGTTTAACATGCTTTCTACCAACAATAAGACTCTTTTCAGGTGAAACCATTTGTAATAAGTAACATACTTTCACATATATGCATATGAAACCCATGCTTAAACCCACAAAATGATAAATTAAACCTGTCTAAGAATACTGCCTTGTCTGGTCCCATTTTAGGTAAAAATGGTTCTAACATTTCACTTTTGCTACTGAAACTCACCATCGTAAATGAGTAGCCATTGATTTGCCTGGACAGAAATGTCTATAGATGTTTTCACAGAATCCCAGTACTAATTAATTTTGTTAGAGGAAAGGAGCATACATAGACCTTGACTTTATTCTCCGAACTTTCCTTGATTTTGCCTGCGAGCAGAAAATCCTGTCAGTCTGGTCTTCACCAGTCAGATTACCTTTAGGGAGGACTCTTTCCAACAGATTCTGCTGATTGCTATTCTGTCAACGACATTTTCCAGAACCTGAGAGAAACAACAGACCACAGTGGTTTTCACTGTCACTATCATGCTTGTAGGGATGGATGACATTTCCATTTTAAAATCCCAATCTATTGTCGCTTTATTCCATATGGTGATTACTAGTTGCTTTGGTGTGAAAAGAAAAAAAGATGTCCGTATTTAGTCAGAATTAATCAGAATTATCACTGACTTCACTGGCAGCCACTGCCTTACCCCGAAGCATCTGGATAATGATTTCAAGACTTACTGATACAGCACTCCCAGATGATCCTGAGCTGGTTGCTGTGGAACTCGATCTAATGCTATTCTAGTTATGGCAGGTTGACAGTTTAATAAATAATGTGCACTATAGCTGAAACCTCTGATGAGGTGCTACATATTGCTGCTCAGGACTTTTCATTCCAACTCACTATCCTCAGCTTTGTTCAGTCATTGAATTATAGCTGTGTCTAGGGATCAAGCTAGACATCTGCTGTTTTCAATATTTCAGTGTTTAACCCTTCTAGGAGTTTGATTTTACTTGTTTTGAAACCATTAGATGGTTATTGACATATGACTCCTCTTTAATTGAAGTTCAGACCAGAAATCTTCACCATGTATAACTTCTCACGGAGCAAATGCCAAAGTGACAATATCACTGTGTGACCATCCTGTTCCAGTCAACAAGTAACTGAATATCAATACGGTACTGGTAAGGCCAAGCTGAAGATCTGAGGAACATGAAGTGAAAAATAAGAAGTTGTTTGACTTTTTGATGCCGCTAACAGAACAACTGATCTGTTTGTACATTAAAATTTGTCATGTCATACAATTCATTTAACAGTACTATTCTGCAGAGATCAGCAGGTTGCTCTTGACCCTATCTGTGCAAGTTGTAGTCAACAAATAGACTACAAATAGCACTCATGGCGCTGTTTCAGTTGCCATATGACTAGGATATTCCTAACATTGGCTGGTTATTTGCAACTTTACATAGTGAATCCCACTGACATGACAGTGATGTTCACTTCAGTAGTGCCCGATCAGGAGCATCGAGACCTGTTTTCTAGCATTTGAACCCGGTATGAAACAGAGCTGGAACAAACTCACCAGCACAGAGGGTGCTACGAAGAGCTGTGAGCTGCAGAGGGCAAGCACACAAAGAAGAAATTCTGTTCTCTTTTCAGGTCTTCTGTCAGTAGTGTTGTGTTTAAAAATTTTATTGACATATTTAAGATCCTTTACAGATATTTGTTCTTGCTTTTATAAAATTGTATGTTTTGTCAGAACTAAATGTCGTAGACAATTTTTCTTTAAAAGACATTTGCCTTTCATATCTCCAGAGTGAGAACAACAGCACTCAAACCTCATAGGACTACTCCAATGGATATGAACCTTACTGTTACTCCAGATCACTGATGAACAATGACCTCTTTATGGCCAGTTTGTGACTAATTGACTTCCAGCAACAATCTCTGTTATTTACCATTCTCTTTACCTCAAGATTTCATTGATTAAAGATAATAGATAAAGCACAGAAGAGCCCACACAATTAGTTGACTACACTGAGAAAGTGCCAATTGTGTCTTATCTGTGAATGTACTTTCTTCTATCATTACAGCAGAACAAAAGTTGACAACAGTGAGTGCAGAGAGCTCACCTGACTGTCTGCTGGGAACAGGATGCTTTGATGCCAGCTTTTTTTCCTTCTCCCAACTTAAAAGGGCTTAATTTTGTTTGTTTTTTTTTTTTTTTTTAAGACAGCAGCTCAATTAAGAGCAGAGGACATAGATCCCTA
This sequence comes from Harpia harpyja, assembly GCF_026419915.1. Taxonomy (NCBI): domain Eukaryota; kingdom Metazoa; phylum Chordata; class Aves; order Accipitriformes; family Accipitridae; genus Harpia; species Harpia harpyja. The sequence continues at coordinate 17,205,234 of NC_068944.1, read as the reverse complement.
ATAAATCTGCATTTCAGCACAGTTGATTATTCTGTGAAATTACACAGAACTAAGGGCAATACTCTAACTGTTATAATTTAGGTAACACTGTACTAGTTTTGCATGTTTAAAAACACTTGCATATATAAAGTTAGAAAGGGAGGTCAGATTGAGGCTCTTTTGAAATGTAATAAAAATCTGGAGGCAGTGTGAGTATCTTAAGAGATCTGTTACTGTGGTAAAAGTAACAAAAACTGTTACTCAGCAGCAGCATGATTTTTATGACCATCCTCAACCAGGTGTATGCTTGAGTGGTACTTCTCTTTCATGAACACTATCAAGTTGGAATTCTCTTTATTTTGAAATCTGTTTTCTTTGGTATCACCTCTTCCTTTGATTTACATATCTTGTGGACATATAATGAACAGCTCATCATTTCAAATGGAAGAAGAGAGTCAATGAACAACGGAAGTGCTAATCTTACTGTTAGGAAAGACAGACTCTCCATGTCTTGCTGATAAATAGGAAAGATAGAGCGATAAAGCTTTCATGGAAGAAATTCTACCTGTTACTGAGATTTTCAAATGCTGTTTTTTTTGTCATTTGTTACTTTACTAATGGATCTATATCGGAAAACAATCATGAATGGAGTTCCATATCACCACTGTTTCTATTTAGAGCAAGTACATTCATTTAATCTACTTCTCCCCTTGCTTTCAACTCCACTTCAAATTTTCATAAAACAAGGTCTTCAATAGAGGGCATGACTAAAAAACAGAAAGACCTTTTTGAACTTGCTCCAGGAAATTATTGTGTCAGAAAGAAATCAGGAATTATTTTAAGTACTTGTAGTAAAACTCCCTCATTCTTCTTGTGCTTCCAAAATGTCTTTCTTCCCTTTTTCTTTTCTTCTTGTTCTAAACATGAGTGGAAATCCCTCAGCTGTGATCTGTGCACCAGCAGAGGTGGGCAGAAAATTTTCTATTGATCTGTGGGGAAATGCCTACTACCTTGAAGGTGGGGATTGTCGATCTGTATCATAAAATGCATGCTAAGACACTAATGTAACCCACCCACCTCCCACTCGTCCCACTTGCTTATTTCTATGGTTTACAAAGAAACAGTAGCTTTTCCAACCTTTAAGCTGTTATTCTCACATCAATATCATTTAGCTTACATAATGGGTGGTATTTCTATGAAACAGTTACCACTAGAATGTTCGAAGATATCCTGCTCTGATCCTGTTCTATTTCTTTATTTCTGTTATTCACCATGTGACTCGGTTAACATTACATTATTGAAAGAAACATGGAAGGCCAAAACAAAAATAGGATTGTAGCTCTTTTTTGGTTAAACATAAATTAATATATTCTGGTGTATCTACCTATGTATTGATGCTATCTATGACTTGTGCAATAATTCACAATATGTACTAGTATAAAGTGCTTTTTTTTGCAACATAAATTATTAATTCTCCATTTTTAAAATGTCAACTATTTACATTATTAAAGACTTCATCAAATTAAAATAAAATTATTATTGATCTTATGGAAATGTGGGGTTTTTTTCATCTCCTGTCAAATGTTATTGTAACTTGAACAAAAACGTACATGCAAAGAAAGAGACGTAGCTTTCTATTACAATGTCTCAGCACAGGCTACCTGTTATCTAGTCTCTAGAATACTGGAATGTCTAGACTCTATGAAATATTTGTAACTTATAGATTTACTCAATTGGATTTTAATATAAGGAAAAAAAAAACAACAAACCATAGATGAGTCTTACATTTTTACTTGTCATTCAGAATTGATTGGTGACTATTTACAGAAACAATTAAAATAATGTCTCTTCGCAAAAAGTTTGTCAACTACAACAAACTACATTAATACAACTCCTAAAAAGAAAATTGTTTCATGTCTTACAGAACAAAAAAAATAACAAAACCCCCTCTCATTAATATTTTGATAACTCTTTGTTAAAAAAGAAACAAAAGGAAGGGTGAAGAATACTGTCCAAAAATAATAGGTAGGTGAATATATATTTTTTTTTAAATCTGTCTTTTTTTTTAGTGTGCTCTATTCATTGGGATGAATAGAAGTTGAAAATAAGCAACAGAATTGACTTTGATTTACATATCTCAATAAAAATATCTTTCTTGAAGATGTTCTGTACTTCACATATATTTAAAATATTTTCTGTTATAGCATTTCTCTGTAATCATTTGCCCTTCTATTTTACATTACCAATGGTGGGAACAATTTGCTGTTTTCATTTTCCATCCAAGTCAGCTTTATATGCACTGTGTTTGATGCATTGTGTAAGTATCTACTTCAACAAGTAGAAGGATGACAGACTGGAAATTCTCTTTTGCTCATGGAAAAGTTATGGGTAAAAAAGAAACCAAATTGACTATTATTGATCTGCTTTTCCTCTGTGCTAATACACACCTCAATGGACATTCTTTTAAGATTGTTATAGCTTCAACTTGTAGATAACTGTTTAAAGGCTTTTTCAGTTTTGGTTTAGATGCTAAAACATGCCTCTGATGATTATCAGTATTCCTTCTGCCTGCTTTTGCTCTCCTTTATCAAAGTGCTGTAAAGTACACATGCTATAGTACCACCAACCTAAAAGATAGCCCCTCCCCGCCCCCCAAATTAATGAAAAGTGCATTACAGCCTGCAATTGACTTCACATAAAAGTCTAAATTAAAACAAACAACTTTTTTAAGGCTCATCTGCACCCCATTGGTATAGAAAGCCTTGTTCAGCATTAATATTTCTTTTCCAATTGTACAAATACATTAAGTACAATGGATCCTCTTCTGATTTATACCAAAAAAAATTGAAAGGAAATGAAATAATTTGTATCACAAGTGAATCATTATAAACCACAATTTTTACTAAATAATACAAGAAGGAAATTTTTGTACATATTTGAAAAGATATCACTTTCACTTTTTGTAAGTAAAATGCAGCCAATGGGTTAAAATTTTGATTCTTACATAGTCACTTCAATTAATTCTGTTCCTTAGAAACTGAGTTACAATAGCAGGCCACCTTGTTATTATTTTGTGAAGTTTTTTTGAAATTTCACAAGAGTTATTTGTGAAATCAGTCAGCTGTGAAGAATTCTGAACCTTGCTGTGTGTTGAAGTAGGATGGAATTAGGTACCATAGGGGAAAATAAAAATTTCCAAAAATCAATCCTGTCCATCCCAAACATTGCTTTAATCTTCTTCTATTTGTATTTTATCCATTTATTTATTCAATATTTATTCACCTACCTTAGACAGACTAAAAAATAAAGTAAATCCAAGTTACAAGCCTTACAGACAGATGGACCTTAATAGTTCCAATGTTGTAATATAACATCAGCAGATAATATGTTTTTAGTTGAATTTTTTTCTAGAGTGGTTCCATATCAGTGTGTTTCTGCCAAGGTTTTCTCAATTCAACATGGGTAACGTTCACATCTCATCTAGACAATTTCTTTAAATACATGCTTTGTTGCCTGCTTTTCTCCACCCTATAGTCAAAATAGAAACAGAACCACCAAATATTATATCTTATTTTGGAACCACAGAAAAGAAAAAACACAATGAAACCCAAACACACACAATAATTCAAGGGTTTAGAATACTAGACGGGATACTGGTGTAATGATCACAGTCACAGCCTACAAGGATTACCCGACATGCAGGTGTGTGAGATCATGATCGTGGGGTGCTCAGAATTCCACAATACACAAAGACACAGAGGTCTGGGTTTCTGTGAATTTCCTTATTGCAAATTACTACTAGTAAACTAAGTATATATTATAGTTTACTACAAAATGACCACTAGTAAAGCAAGTGTGTATATATACACACACACACATATAATTTACATAAGTATTTTAAATATATATATAAAACAAGTTACAACAGAATTACCACTAGAAAGGAAGTATATGCTTATGATAATTTTATCTATACGCACAGCTAAACGTTTTATGTGAGTTGTTGCCGATAGAGCACTTATCAAACCGCTCCCAGGAGTGGGGCAGAAAAGTCTATTTTCACAGATGCTCCGCATCACAGAGTTTAGAGTCAGCCAAGCATCCCTGGCGAGGGTCTGATCTCTCCAGGAGATCTCCTATAGAGAAGCTAATCTTGGGTAGACAGCAAGTTACTTTTCATATGGTTTTGGTGTAGATATGCAAGTGGGTGTAGGACATCAGTTCCTGGCTTTGGTCATCATCACAGTTTCTTTGTTCTGCCAGCTGTACCTTAATAAGCACATCTCAGCTCCCAGTTAGCTTATCAGGGATGTCCTGGTCTCTCGCTGAGCTCATCAGGGACATCTCAGACTCCTGTTGAGTTCACCAGAGTGCTGGGGTCATCAGGGAAGCCTCAGGAGCTCCTTGCTAAGTAGATATCCATCTTTGTCAGTATGTTTACTGGATTGCCTTTATGGCTGTTCGCATCAGCTGGGAACTGGAACACTACAGCACACCTTGAAGGCCATGTAAGAAGATATGAAAGCAGACAATGTTCTGTTGATTGCTTGGAACTGTCCTTTTCTCGGGACTCGTTAGATACCCAATAGACCTTTATCTAAAAAAAAAAATCCCGTCTTGTATAACCTAGGCATGGGAGAGCAAGAAAAATACAGGCTTTTGTTCAAGAAAAGTGGTACCAATAAATGGTGGATTTTGTTTCTGCACAGCACTCAAGCAGAAATCAAAGATATAAACTTATCAATTATTCTGTAGACATAATTCTTTCTGCTTTCCTTTTGGGTTTCTCAGGGCATGTAGCCTTTCATTTGGCATCCACTGAGATTAATATTGCTGAAGAATTATCAGTTCATTACCAAAATGGCTTTTCACTTGCATGGTAAAATTGTTTAAGAAAATACTTTTTTTTTCCCATTAGCAAAGATGCTAAACTTCACTTGTTCATTCTTTCTGGTAAAGGACTTATACCAAATTTAAATGAACACCTTTCATTTAATATGCGTTACTTTATAAGAACAGAATATTGATATTACTGTGGCAGAATTTCAGTTATTCTCCCTAACCCAGGACTAATAAAGCATTTAAGTTATTAACCCAATAATAATGTTTCAACTCAAGTGTATTAAAACAAAACAAAACAAACCACAAAAAAACCGCAAAAAACCCACAGAAAAAAAACCCAACAAAACCCAACAAAAAACAGTTGCATGTGCTGAGTGAAAATTAACAAGCTGCTGTTTAGGGACAAAACACTAACATCATTCATATGACTGCAAAGGTTTTCTTTAAGTCAAAATATATGTTGTAAGAACACAGTTAACTAAGTATACAGATTAATTTCTCCTTCTATTAAAAGGGAAAAGTACTGCAACAAAACATTATCTGTGGCACAATAACATGCATTCAAACAAAAGTAAACATAAAAGTATCATGGTCCCACATTAACTAACTGAACTACAGCCTTATTTGCAGCATTTTGTACTGCTGTATATGATGAAAGTATTAATGATTTGATAACATGTAAACTCTATGACAAAGGTTCAAATGATAAGACAATCAAAGTTATAAGTTTTCTGCTATTTGCTTGCTGGAGTATCTTCCCTATGTTGCCCTGTTTATAGAGTTTAAGACAGTTACCACTGAAGGACCATAAAATTTTATTGAGGTAAATGTATCCCAAATACTCCATGGTGAGCTACAGGTTTAAATTCTGGCATAAGCCTATTAGTAACAATTTGTATGGTTCCATGCACCCTTGTTTCACTTAGTAAGGTGCACTGGGTTGGAGAGTTTGAAAGAATGAAATGTGGAACATACATAATCTCCGCTGACATTTACTTCTGCAGCTCTAGTGAAGTAATGGAATATATTTTCCTCCTCTCATATTCATATAACCCTAAACAACCTTGCCACCTTTATCCTTCCATCTTAATATTAAGTTATAAAAAACATAGTTTTATGGGTTTTTTTCTTTTTCTTCTCTGGGTGTCTTAGTCATAAAAGTCTGACTTTTCTCCTTTTTTGAGTGGTGATACTTGGACCTTGTTGACTGTAGGTCAGGATGAAGGTTTATAGATTCAGACTGCAGAACTATGCAATACCAAGACTTGGTCTTTTAATAGTTTCTTTCCCCTTTTTAGTATATGAACACTACTAAGTTATGTCAAGAAATGGTTAGAGATTCAGACTGCTTAGCCCTGGCCAGGAAAAACTCTTGAAGCTACTGTAGCAAAAGAATACAATCTGTCGAGTACTAACATTTTTTTCCTAATTGAAAGAAGGACACTTTCAGTATTTTTTCCTTGTACAGTTGATCCTTCATAGCAAATAAATAACTTCTTAATAGAAACAACACAAAGTATACTTTTATAGAAGTCACTGTTTACTACTCATAAGGCTGTTTTCCACACATTTTTTAAGCTCTTCTTCAGGACTCACTCTTCCAGTCTCATATAGTCCTAACATGTTCTACAAGCCCACTTTTAAGTAGTTATGAACAGATAAAAAGAGTAAGTGGAGGTTTACATAATGTATTTGATATCAAAGAGTATTATTTCAGTATCATAGTTATTTCAGCTTTTATTTTTCAGTTTTATCCTGAAAGTTTCTGGAATTTTGTCCATGAGTATTTCTCATGATACTTACAACCTTAGGCCAAAAATTGCTGCATTTAAAATAGAGGAAAAAAGAAAAAAGGGTACCTGAAAACATAGGATCTCCTCTGCCATTTAATAAATTTTTCTCCTTCCTTAAAGAGCAACATTACACACAAACCAATAGCATAACCAGCTATCAGGCCTGATGAAGCAGCTGGGCTCTATAAAACACCTTGTTGGTGTAATTGAAGACAGACTAACTAAATGTTCTCAGTTAACTTGTGAACTGAGGTTATAAAAAAACTTGCATCGAAATGAAATTGTTTTAGGAGTAAAGCTAAAAGAGGACTGCTATTTAAAACTTTTTTTTAAGCTTCACTTAGATGTTTCTGCTAGTAAAATTCTATTTAGAAAATTTTAATCCTTAATTACTTAATTGAAGTCAAAAAGAAAAGTAAGATTCTGTGAAGTTTTTTTGTTTGGTTGGTTGGTTTTGAAGCTTATTTCCTGATTAGCTAGTGGCAAAGGAAAATCTTCAATGAAAATAATAGAAGGGGCTGAAAGGAACTCTAGAAAATATTAACTATAAGAAGTGTGGTAAACAATCCCTCAGGCCTTATTTTCTCATGAATAATATGTCAGTTTATGCTAGTCATATACTATACCAGTCATATGGTGTAATGAAAACCACTCTGATCATGATCATAGCACTATAAAAATATGAAGAACTCATTAATAACAGCATTATTAGGTGCCTCACTATCACAGACCTAAGCACATTTCTTTAATAGTTAATTTTTACACAATTAAAAGTCTTTTGAAACTTCTGTGGCTTCTGGTAGGATGATATACTTCACTGTACCAACACCGCACACTAATGCAGGGGTTTTGTCCTCTTAAAATATAAATTGTTCAACAAGTAAGGCTGTAAAATAATCAGATTTTCTCCCTGCTCCAAGCAATTGCACCTTAAATTTATGGCTTTGCTTTTGTAGTGTGTGAATAAGTAAGGAGGAAAAGTTTTGGGACAAGAAACATTTTTCTGTAGTCAGCAAACACCACAAGCTGATATGGAGATGCTAGGAGTACTGTGCAGGAACAACAGTTTTCATTTTCTTTATGTATAGCTGGACTCCCTAAATGCTGTGCTGTGGCAGATGCACTAAGATACCTCCACATTCACCTACTCTTTCACTTGAAAATGATGGAATTTTCTCTTGGGATCAGAAGTTGCACTTCAAGCAGACTGGCTTTTTTAGGAGTCCTGGCACCTCATTTCTGGGGAAGAAAAGGCTTCTCAAATGCACTTGAAATTCGCTGCAGAGTGGGAGAACAAAAGAGATTCAAATATTTACAGCAGCCAGCACATCACTTTTTCATGATATGCTTTGGAAAAAAAGACATTCCTATGTCTTGCTCTTTCTTCTCCCCCCCCCCCCTTTTTTTTTTTTTTCTAATGACTTTTGAGAGTTCTATCCTCATCCTAAAGGACAAATTCCACAGGTCAAGAAGGGTTCAAGAAGCTGCTGTTTCCTTCTTCTTTTTTTGGTACAGTTTGACACTGCGTTCAAATAGGGAACTTATTATTTTAGAAATAAGGAAGAGTGCAAGAGTTCACAAAACCTGTAGATGCATAGCTATTTTAGCAGTAGTAGTATTTATTCTGAATTGTTTTCAGAACACAGATCTTAATCATCCAGTTACTATGATAGCAAAAGCTTAACTTTGTTTGTCTGTGTGCTATTAGCAACTTAAGATATAAACATGAAGAATAATGTTTGTCAAAATGGATATAATGTTGAGATAAGAATGTTCATACCCTTCTTTACAGCTTTCTCCCTCTTCTAACCTCCTTCCCTGCCCCGATACAGTCTTAATTACTTGGTTTTCCTTTGAAGAATAGCACAGGTTGCTGCAACAGGTAAGGTAGTAGGACTACACCTCTAATTTTCTCTTTAATTCCAACTATTAAAAGATTCAGGAATCACTCAGATGATATGACAGAAGTGGCATGATGTGACAAACTAGTGGAATTTGGTAGGAGTTATAAAGGGAGGAATACTTAAAACTGCAGACTTTGTCTCTTTCCTTCTTGTAGGCAAATATTCCAGATGTATCTTCTGGCACACTGTTATCTCTGGAAACCAATAGTTTTATACTTTTCTCCAAAATTGCAGTGCCATAGAAAAGTGAGAGAATAATCTTAAAGAGGATATGGAATTATTATTTTTCTCCTGTTCTTTCTTATGCAAATGATGACTTCACAGAGCATGAAGAAAGTTAAATTCCATCTCGTCTACATTCAGTTCTGCCCAGTAGGAAGGAAAAGGAAAAGCATATCCCCACAGCCAAAAGATCTTTGTAAAAATAAAGTTAAATGTTCTCTTCCTCTTTGAAGAACATGGTAAGAGTAACAGTCAAATAATATCCACTCTTTGATAAGGTTTTAAACTGTAAGAAGGGCTGGTTGTCAACCTTTTCACCAGCTGGCAAAGAATAGGCAGGAAAAAAACCTTCCCCAAGACATTGGATGAATGGGGACAGAAGCAGGGAACAAAACAGGAGCAGAACCTCTCTCTTTTTACAATAAAGCTCTATTTAGAACTCAGTCCTTCACAGTATTGTACATGTCATTATCAGATAAGTATGTGTTCTGCTCTTAGGCAGAAATGTAGCTGGGGAGTTATGGCTTTTGATTGACATGCTACAGTACAGACAAACAAAAGACTGCTTGAGTGACATTTAATAGTTTTAATGATGCAATTTTTTATAGTTTAAGTAGTAAATACACATGTATATGAAATAAATAAGTTATGGGATAAACTGAAAATATCTCTTTATGCACACACTTTAAATGTATGTGTACATGAATTATAACTGGTTTCATTGTACCCCAAACTAGTTCTTTCTGAAGTAGTAAGAGAAGAGTTTGTTTTGAACATAGCTATGTTCAAAGGTTTTTTGCCCTTTCTTACTTGTATGGGATCAAATAGTTGAAATGACTTCTGTGTTACATGAGAACTCTAATACAGAACGGTTTTTCTTTTGAAATAAGCAACACCAGAACAGCTTCATATGGAAAGGTTGATGAATGTCAACCCAGTTGGTCCTTTAGGTTGTGGTATGGAAATAGGAAGTTTAAGGTAATGCAAATCTTTATTCTTTTTCCCCTGGGTATTCTTCTGTCTATGTTTGTATGAAGAGATATGGGGATTTTTAGTCAAACTTGCACTTGAAAAATTACTACTGTATCACAGTCCTGAGGACCTCTTCTAACACTACCATTACTAGCTACGGAATGCTATCTTTTCAAGACCACACAATTAGACCTTGACTCCTAGGCTGGTAGCCATAGGATTTTGTGACTCTTTCTAGATCAGTACCATCTGATAGTCCAAAAATGTTCTGAAACAGAAACAGAGGAGCTCTGTTGATTAATTTGGACAGAAGTATCCTGTCAGAGAAAGGGGGCGATAATTCCCTGACTATATAAACAAATGGGATTAGGTGCCTAATTTGTGTGATACCACTGGAAAAAAAAAATATTCTCTCATAGCTCCATGTTTAGAAGGCACCACTGAAAGTTATTGGGAACAGATGCCAAAGTTTTTGTGGGCTAAAGTGGTGTGTTCTGCTTTTTTGGGAAATATGAATATGGCTGTCTTGTAAGATTCAAAAGCCCTTTCCATTCATATGTCATTCAGTCTTTTTCCCTAATGGATATTTTGTCTTAAAATCCTCAATAATTTTGCTTAAAGCTAGTAGTGAAAAGACCTATGAGGAGTGTGACAGTTTCTAACTGTATTGATTGGTAAATTCAAAGTTTTGTGAGTTGTACTGTAGTCCTGTCAAAAATCTTTTTACTCTGAGACCTTAAGCCTGTAAAATAAATAAAGGAAACCCATTTACATCGATACACACTGAAAAACCCATGCAGACGTGGGGGCTCAGGTCTGGAGACTCTATTGCCTACTCTTCATTGTGGGTGGATGCACATCCAATGCCTCCATTTTTCCGTGAAGCTGGTAACATGAAGACTGTGTAGAAGTATGGTGATTCTTGTGTTTGCCCGACAACTTAGGGAATTAATAGTGATTCAAAAGTAATTGAGAATTATGAGACTATGACACTGTTTACAAAACCTGCCTCTTAAATGAACTGGTAGGGGAGGACTATACTAATAAAGCACAGAGCAATTATGCCATTTGCCATAACTTAGTGCTGATGTACCTGTGCATTGCTAGAAATGGGCAGCAAATTGACAACTTTGCTCTTACAAATCTTTAGTTTACCTGGTCTTTGCTGTGTCTAGTATATTCCTTAGGTTGCAGTGACAGAAATTCAGCAATAAAATGCCTGTTGAAAACTTGAACTCTTCTGTCTTACTTTTTTCTGAGCAGAGTTTCCTATCTTCCATTTTCCAGAAGTAAATTGTGTGTAGGATCATTTACCCAACAATTAATCACAAGTCATTTGTAAACCAAACTCTTATCAGGGTGCATAATTCATGAGTCTCAGTCTGCAAATACTTGTGTTCAGCAGATAAAACTATGGACTTCCTATTCCAGAAATGAGAAGAACTGTGATACATGCAAACTCCTGGAGGTCTGGAAAATGGACCAGCAGTGAGGAAAATGTGCATTTGTCACTCTTATACCTCAAACACATTAGAAAAATATGGCCAATAATATTTGAAAGCTGCTTAGTCTTTTAACAAAAAAAATGAAAAAGAAGACATTAGAAATAGATAAATGTTTTTAAGGGCTTATGAAGTTCATTTTCCCAGAAGTTCTGAAGCAAATTCTTCTGTAATTCCAGTATTACAGTAAGCCATTTATTCTAAACACAACAGGAAAAAGAGTATCTATCACTTGGATATTTTTAAACTGTCTCCCATAATACATTCCTGATAAATGAAGCATTGCGGGGCCAAGCTATAATGGGGAAAGAGCACTACCAGTGAAAGCACTATTGTCCTTCTATTACCTTTAATCTCAAACTGCAGATGCACAGATAGCCTTTGTTCCTTGGGAAGAAAAGTTTCTTTTTCACTATGTTCAATTCATTTGCTTTGAATAGCACAAATACATCCACACATATATTTTTCTCTGAGTTTTTCATCAAAGCACTTATCAAAGTCAAGAGGCATTGACCTTCTGTTCCTTTAGCATTTCACTCATATTGAGTCACCACCTAAGTAATGCTGAGTTTTGTCTTAATTCTCAGTTATAACCATATTTGGCAGATGACCATGCTATAAACATACAGCATTTTAGAGCCACTTTTCTATTACTAGAGAAAAGCTAATGAGTGGTTAAGTCAATAAATGACATATTAAAAGTAAAACTTAAAAAGTATTTATGAGCAATCGTGGTTAGTGGAAAATGTAACATTTATCATTGATTTGGAATCTGTTATAAATTTTAGCAACTGGGTTTGAAGTTTGAGTGGTCAAAGTGCAAACAGAAAATATGCCCCATAATCCCCTGTTTAACAGCTGAAGGGACTTCAGCCAGAGAAACAAAAAACACTTCAGCACGAAGAACTATCATATTTCATTTTTAATGAGTCTGGGATTAGTGCAGAAATCATTACTTCATCAAAGAAACCTTTCAGCTCTTTAGATGCACAAATTTGAAAGAAGATAAAAATGTCTTACTTGACATTACACCCAACCTGCACCTATGCTTCCAAAAATGATATATTTCAAAATTGCATTAGTTCATAAAGAAACACATAAGAATTCCAAAGAATTTTAGAAGATAAAAGACATACTTTGAATAGGTTGAGGAACTCGTGAATGTTGCCCAAATTATATATCAATGTACTTCTCTATTAACACAATAGCTAGTCATGACATGGAAGACAGTCATGCATATGTTGAAGTTAAAACATTCGGGAATGCAGCTCAGTCTTTGAACACAAGAATAGGGTATTTTTTCAAACAGAAATAGGATATATGTCACTCAAACCAATGAAGTATTTCTTCATCATCCCCCCCCCCCCCCCAAAAAAAAAAAATCTGTTATAAAAGAATATCTTTGGACATTTTTAATCATCCTGACTTTATAGTAAAATGAAGTAAGAGCACCAGGAAAAAAAAGAAAGATCATACTATATGGGTAGAAACTAATAATACAGGCAGCATATATTTCTGGTATAACTGAAGTGTCTCTGATAATATTTTAAAACAAAATAATCAGTGTAAATGTTTGAGGCAACTAATTTCAATGGTATAAACGTCCAAAACGTACAGTGCTGCAAATATGATTGCTGCACATGTTCATGTACAGAGTTTTCTAATTACATATGCAAACATTTGCTTAAGAAGTACTTCAGTCAATAGGGAAGAGAGTGAAAATGATTCCAAATATTTTAAAATGACACATTTATTTCCTGAAAACTACAGTGAACTGTTTAAATACAAACATTGACAATTTTTTTCTATTAAAAAGTTAATTTTAAATTATAATACATTTAAAAATAATTTATTTCAGTATTGTTAGGCTTAAGATGAACTAGGTTTTCTTCATGATCTCAAAAGTTGCTAATGCATTCTTGTCACAAATACAAATTTTAAGTTTTTGTCATGCTCCAGTTACTCATGTTTGTGTCCATGTCCTCTTTGGATCAAATGGCAGCTACCCTCTTCCTCAGGGATAGGGCCTGCAGAACTGCCGCTCACTACCAGCTCTGTACCACCCGTAAAACTCTGGGCATCATATCAGGGTGGTTGGTTTCTCCGAACAAGCCATTATCATCATCACCACAAAAAGAAGACAACCATGATCCTCACCCAAGTTGCAATTTCCCTCCCCTCCTTCTCCAGTCTGGAAAAGAGGTTCCATGCCTGCAAAACCAGTTCCTACACTGGTAGGAACAGTGTAGTGTTATGTACATGGAATGACCAGCAGTGGATTCAGGTATCTACACATGGCAGGTCATTCTCAAGGTCCTTTTCAAAACCATGATGCTGTTAATCAAATGTGAGAGCATCACCTTCAGGAAGCACACCACGAAGAGAGCTCCTACTACCCACAACAGTCATTTCCTAATATAACCCAATGACTAATTTAAGTCAGCACATCCAGCCAACTGTCCAGTGAATATTGGCACAACTTTGTCATTTGTTAGAATGAAAAGCCCTATGAAGTCTTTTCAAGTACACCTAAGCTGTAAGTACAGCCATGCAAATACTTAAAGAGTATGATCAAACCATTCTTTCAAGTTTCTTTTTTTATTTAAAAAAAGCTAAGGGGTTTTTTGAGTGTCTATACATTTTTTTCAACTACAGGAATGATTATTTCAGGGGCTTTATTTTTGTTTTAAACTCTCTCTCGTGTTTTAACATTCTTCTCAAGATATGGATATCTGTAACAGACACCTCTTTACTCCTGTTTCATATTCCCACTAATTACCTATTATAGTTATGACATTGGAAACTCCTGTTTCGTTGATTATCTACTTAGTCTTTGGAGTTTTTGCATGCTAATGTAGTCTCCATAGTACAGTCTTCCTGTAAGCACAGCTTACGTTATTTAGTTCTGAAAAGAATATATTTCATGTCCTAGCTTACCAAGTGATTCCTATCTTCTTGTGGCAATCATCTGTACTCTTCATTATTTAACCAGTCGCACAATTTTTGTCGTCTTTAAAATATCGACTGTAACATTATTTCTTCTAGGTCATTGATAAAAGTCAAAATAATGTGGGGTCGGGAATCGAATCCTGCTCAACTTCACTAATAATGCATTCAGCCCTGTTACCTTCAGGATTTAATCACATTTATTTAACAATTATTTGTGATAATATTCTATGTTTATTTATTTTATGCTAAATTTAAAATGCATAAATGTAACTAACTTTTTATATAACATTAAATTTCATGGGTTTTAAGGTATGACTAAGTCTAAAAGTACATATACAAAGTTCATGAAGGCGTTTTGACACAATGTGTACCTGGATATAGTAATATTTTAGTTCCTCAGGGCAGGTGATAGGGCATATTTATACGATGCAGAACATATTAGGCAGGTAGTGCCTAATTTATACTTCCTATGTGCACTCATGGCTGCAATGAGTTTGTAAGGAAACCATTCTCAACCTGTCAAAAGTCTCCCTCAGCCATACTACTAAAGCACATAAAAAATGTTTTGTATTTGCGTATTAGTGTGTGGGAACTGAGGTTGGGACATGGAGAGTGAGTTCCTTGTTTATTGATGACGCTAGACTCCAGTTTCTTACATAAGGAGAAGCATATTATCATGGGAGAAGGCACTGCACACTGTTGTTCACTAGACTTTTTGATAGGGCAATGAAGAATTAAAGAAATATTGGACTGCAACTTACATTAACATATTCCTGCCACAAGCTTCCTTCGCCTGATTTTTCTTGTCATTTCCAGGTAAAAAGACTTCACAGGCACCCACCAAAGGCCCACTAGGAATGTACTGGAGGGGAGAATAATGCCTGAGTGTCATCAAAGAGCTGTCCAGTCCTGGGTGGTAGGTTTGGTGTGGATCTCTCCAAGCATGGAGTGCCGTAACATGTGAACATGTGAGGTTGCTGTGCTTACACAGCAGGGACTGTTGAGTTTGCAGCATGGTTGTGTAGAAATCTGTGACTGGTGGTGCTGAACAATTTCCAGTGTGTACAAGTGAACTTGAGTACAGTCACGTCTTTCATCTGGTAAGAAGACTGACAGCCATCCCCCAAGATAGGAAGCTTTTGCTGCCACTTGTGTAAGTTCTAGGTTGATAAGCAATGCAGAACATGCAAATGCATAGCAAATGCATGGCTGAGCGATGCTGGCCATTCCTCATGTTCCTGGGGATACAGGTACCAGATTCCTGGCAGTGTTCCCAGCTGCCCCAGTGCCCTCTTCCCTTCATGTGCCTGCCTGACCATGAGCTCAGAGGCTTTGCTCTCTGGGCACATGGAAAGCAGAGCTGAGGGGAGATGTGAGGGAGTGTGTCATCTGATGCCCTGGGATGGATGGCATGTTTACTGATTCCCTCCCTCCCTTCTCACCTGCCACCTCCTTCCTTGCTATGCTTCAAGTGCTAGGTTATGCTGCAAATCTCCTTCCTCTGTGCTGTGAAAGGTGAGTGCAGGAATCACCATGTGGGATGCAGATGTGTGCTGAGCTCCAGGAAGTGTGTTTGACATTGTGTGTCTTACCTGACCTAGTTCCTGCTGTGCAGTTGGCCTGCTTGTCAAGGAAGGGATGTTGTATAAAGCACAGTGCCCTTAATGACCCTTTGCTGGAGATGTTGAGGGGCATTTTCCCATAGATACCACTGTGCGGAAAACAGAATTTACCTTTTTAGGACTATACATGGAGCTGGCTGATACAAATTACAGAGGTGATAGGGTATGCTTCAACTTGAGCCCCTTCAGGTTTGACATTCACTTATGTGGCTAGAAGACAAGTTCAGGAAGAATTTGTACTTTGGTGAGAGCTGGTTAGGCCAGGTCAGGCCTCTAACTGTTGGTTAGTTTTCCTGGAACAGTAAGTCTGCTTTAAGAGTTTTACTGATTTTTTTATTTATTTTATTTTCTAAATTTTCTTGTCAGTGATGCAGTTTACCACGTAACCCTACAAAGGTTGATTTTAATGCCACAGAGAGTACTGTAAATTGTAGATAGGAAATAGCTATATGGAAGCAGAGGAGGGTAGTAAACTCCTTAGATCAGATGGCAATCAAAGGAAATGGATACGGAATTATTCTGAGAATGAAAATACTGTGACAAATTCTGAACCTGTTCATATCAAGATAATATCAAACGTGATTTGTCCATACTATTTCCACTACAGAATAAGCAAACTCCAGATAGTCATATGAGGGTAAAGTAATTAAATCATTTTGGAAATGTGAAAATGAAAATTGAGAGAAGCAATTGTGGTGGGTTGACCTTGGCTGGCTGCCAGATGCCCACCCAGCTGCTCCCTTACTCCCGCTCCTCAACAGGACAGGGGAGAAAATAAGATGGAAAATCTTATAGGTCAAGATAAAGACAGGAATATCACTTACTTACCAATTACCATCATGGGCAAAACAGACTTGGCTGGGGGAAGATTAATTTGACTTCTTTCCAATTAAAAATAGAGTAGGATGGTGAGAAATAAAAACAAAACTAAAACCACTTCCCTCCCACCCACCCCTTCTTCCCAGGCTCAACTTTACCCCTTCATCCTCAACTCCTTTACTTCCTCCACTCCCCAAGCAGCGCAGAGGGATGAGGAATGGGGTTGGCGATCAGTCCATAGCAGCTCCTCTCTGCTGCTCCTTCCTCCTCACACTCTTCCCCTGCTCCAGTGTGGGGTCCCACTGTGGTATACAGTCCTTCACAAACTGCTCCAGCGTGGCTTCTCTCCATTTGGTACAGTCCTTCAGGAATGGACTGCTCTGGCATAGGTCTCCCACGGGCCACAGCTCCTGCCAGAAAACCTGTTCCTGTGTGGGCTCCTCTCCACAGACCACAGCTCCTTGCCAGGAGCCTACTCCTGCGTGGGCTCTCCGTGGGCTGCAGCTTCCATCAGGGCATGTTCATCTGCTATAGCATGGGGTCCTCTGCAGGCTGCAGGGTGGATATCTGCTCCAGCATGGTCCTCTGTGGGCTGCAGAGGGACAACCTGCATCACCATGGTCTTGTGGAAATGTTAATTAGAATAATTACAAAAGTGGAAAATTGTACTAGCTGAAAGAAAAAATGCTGATTTTGTGTGTTCTCCACATATAGATGCATAAGAATTTCTGTGTATAGTTACTATATGTGCTTTGAAGCTCAGTTAATGTCCATTTCCCAAGCCACAAAATGTAATTTTTATTTCAGCATCCTGCAGTGAACACATAATAATAATAAAAAAAAATTAAAAAAAAAAAGCAGAGAGATTATTCTTGATGGTGAGAGCCTTTGGACTAGTATTGAAAGAGGAAATCAATACGAACACTGTCACTCAAACTGCTCTATCCTGATGAAAATGACAGTAAGCCTTGGTAGAAATGATGCATCTTGATTTAGCAGAGAAAAATAAATAAATATACTTAATTATAGATTGTGTTTATTTTAGGGGGCCAGAAGTGGCACATATGATAAACACTTCTGTTAAAACTACTGAGGCATATTGTGATTTTGCTTTGTCCCATCTGGCTTGCCCGAAGAGATTGTTTTAGATAAAGCGTTTCAATATTTTCCTACAGAATTTTCAATTTTCCTGAAGAAAAAAAGTGAGAAAATGCACTAGATCAGATAGTTATTACCCAGCTCAAAATGGATTAGCAGAATGCTTCGCACAAACACTAAAAAAAGGCATTAGGCAAAAATGAGAGTAGACTCTTGCAACAACATATTGCAAACTTTATTTTATTGTGAAGCTCAGCATCAAGCAACCACATGAACTCCCACAGAGTTATTTCCTATAATGCAATAAAATAAACTTTACTTGCCTAGGCAAGATGTAACCAATGAAAAATCAACCATCCCCACACCCATTTATAAAAGAAACTTTAAAAAATAATGTATAAGAATTCCATAATAGATGCTCTTGCCTACTAATATACAAAATGCAGTCTCTTGAGCAAAACTCAGTCAAGGAATAAAGAGCTCTTGGCCTGTAGTTTTATCAACATTCTTGCTAGACTTTTGTACAATTGAATCATCTGGCAAATTAAATTTGTTCCATTTAGTGGATGCAGTTATCTGCTGGCTTAGTAAAATCCTATGAAAGTCCAGTGGAGAGAAAAGGAAAAGAAAATAAAAGAAACAAATGACAATAAGGGATACAAAACACTGCAAAATCATCGTTGCGTGGATTGGCGGATGTCAGGCCTGCTGCAGTGATAGATTCGGAGATATGAATTCTGGTATTCTTGCTGTGCTGCCTATTTAGAAAGCATCTGAAATGGCATGCATCACTTCTGGGCCTGGCTGCTCTTTGTTTCTAGCCTTAGCAGTGAGAATGTTGTCTGCCTGGCAGTGATGTATGCCATTTCAGATGTCTATTCTTTAAAACTTTATCTTTCATTGGTCTGAGCTTTTGCAGCAATTGATGTAGCTCTCCTTGGACCCTTGAATGCCTGCTTCTGTCACAAAGCTGTACTTGGCCAGAAGGTATTGCATTATGATTTTGGCACTCTAACAATCTCTGCTGATGTTAGCTGTTCGATATAGATTCATATGTACCTGTTCAGCAGGTGTTAGAATGCATAAAAACTTATATGGGAGTATTCCACTTCAGAAGGGGGAGAAAATGTTGGAGATCTCTGTTGGTCTCATCCTGAATCTGTTGCATCAGCAGACAGGTATGTGACTACTGTGATTTATGAGAAACTTTGAAAACAGCCAGACAATCTTGGAAACAAAGGAATAAGAAGGTTGCAAAAATGCTGTTCAGTGGAATAGGCTGGGCTGCCTAGCTGTGTGGGCCATGTAGTGCAAGGCAGCACAATTAGGGTGGGTCTCCTGCCCAGCCACCTGTCTTAACAGGAGCATAAATCACTGTAGCAGCACATTGGGATTAGGGAACTAAAATGAGCCAACAATAACCCTACCTGCCTAAGTGGAAGAGGGGAGAAGCCAACGGCATTTGAGATTTTCTATGAGCCTTGCAAGGTGACAGGAAATTACACCGGTTGAGGATATGAACAGTACATTCACGTAGAATGAAAATTGTGTTAGGATTACAAAGCTTTCTGATGCTGCATGGGTGCTAGCCAGCTTCTGGAGGTCTTGCAGTGATGCAACCACAAATACAGGTTCTGCTTACATGCTCCTTCTAGAGTTGGAGTATGCTCTTAGGGGCTTGTGGCTTGGTTTTCTCTTAAAAAGTAAGGCAACTCAAGGTAAGTCGTGATGGTTGGGGTCACTCATTCTTTCTTTAGGAGGAACAGTTCAGGATGTTAATGTTTCAACATGTATTGAAACTAGAGAAAACCCATTATTGTGCTATGCCAATTAAGTATTATATTATATTGTGCTATGCCAATTAAGTATTCTGAATGTTTTGCTCTGTATTTCTATGGGAAAAAAAAAAAAAGTTGAGCAACTGAACAGCAGTATAGATGTAGCTCTTAGTTTTATGCTAGCGTTGAAAACTCTAAAAGAAGCCAGGTATATGTACATAAGTGCTTTTTCTTCTTGTTGTTTTTCTAAAGTATTTTCAAAAGAAATTTACTTTTGAGCTGCATCAAACTACATAAAGAACTCTTAAAAGCTACGAAATAAGTATCAAAACTAGAAGTGTCCTCTTAACTGCATAACTATGCATATGATGCAAGTTCTCTGCCAAATATTAGTAAATACAGATGTTCTCATTTTATTCGGAAGATCTGAATTTATCCAGGACATATAGGCTGGAACATATCTGCTCCAAAATAATTTTCAAGGTTTTGGGTTTTAAGCATCTCCACTGCATTCCTCTCCATTTCCAGTTGCCTCCTACAAGCCCATCAAGACCTCATCTTCATCAGCAAAATATATATACCTGGAAAATGTACCAGGAGGTCACCCAGATCATCTTCCTCTGTGTCACTCATTCAACACACTCCTTCTGGGATGCAGTCACTATTTGACTTATTCCAGAAATCAGAGAACTGTGGTGTGTTAGGCCTCATTCTGGTAGACAACATGCTTGAAGTGGGCCTAGTCTCTGGTTTGCTGAACCTCTGGGCTAGAAGTTTTTCAGGTACATGTTGAAGAGACTTTCTTCCTTTTCTGGCCTTCTAAGTGCTGTTTTCTCACATGGACAGAGTCCTTCCCGGAAAGCAACCCCTACCTGGAGTCTCATTGCTCCCAGGTTTTCATTTAATTTTTGTTTTTCTGTGAAGAAATCTTATCAGACTTCCGACCTTCAGTTCCTACCAGTGGTTGGAGACACAGAATATAATATGTGTTTATCCTTTATCCTGCCAACATCCCAAACCAGCTGTGTAGCAGCAGTGCTGGCCAGGGGGTGGGTAGGGTTGGTGGTGTAGATAAGACTCCATGCCTTTGCAGACAATATCTAAAAAGAACTGCCCTGAAAGGAGTTATGCACAATTCAGCTTTCCAAATTCTGCTGACTAGACTATGAACTTGGGGGACTTTGAGATGGTGGACATGCTTGCAACCTGCTAGCTGCATTGACTGAAGAAGAAAGCTGAGGAACAGGCATAAGAAAGAGGAAATATGTGGAGAAGGGCTAGGTTGTGTTTGCTGTGAGGGGTCAGTGGTTTCACGACATTTCACCTTTGTGTGTTTCCGGCCTGATACGTATGGGGAGCAATATTGTAATGCAGTTTTGATAATATACCAGTGATATTTCTGTAACTAATAGATGATAATAATGAAAAGTTAATGAAATACTATGTCTATGTCATCTGAATCTATATCTATCTAGCCTGTTGGGTTTTTTTTTCTGTAGACTGACCTATTCAATGACTCCAGTACAAGGATGTAGGCATGAGTAAGTTTTGCTAATAAAGCATTAATTACCACATCTTGAAGGCCATTGAAAAAAAAAAGAGACTGTTGCAAGGAACCTCAAAAGTACAGAGGCAGGATGATACAAGTATCCTAAGGGAAGGACGGTAAGTCACAAATGATTAATTGTGCATCACTAAAAATGCAACCTTAATAACTGTATAGGAGAGGTAGTAGGGTATATGTAATCAAGCTGCCAATTGCAGCTTGCTGTGACTGAAATCACTAAAGCTTTCCTTTGTCCTGGTTTCTTCCACTGGCCTGATGGAACATATAAAAACATTGTGGAAAAATGTATTTCTGAGGTAGTCCTTCCATGGACATCTCATCATATGTCTCTAATGTGTTGAGTCTCATCATATGTTCTGATATAATATCTCATCATAAGTTCTAACGTATTGAGTCCAGAAGAGCCAGAAGTCAGGGGAATTTAGAGAAAAAAAAGAGTTCGAGAGCAGATAGCTGGAGACTTAGAACCTCAAACTCAGGCCATGAAACTGAAGAGGATCAATGGAGGTCTTCCATCTGAATATTTCATACTACTTAGCATAAAAAGAGAAACTATCAAGCAGCCGGGACATCTTTTGTCATTCTTTTATGCAGACAAGTAGTTTCTGCAAGATTGTGAGATTATGAGATTCGTCTACCTGGAAATTATTTGTCTGGCTCAAACTAGATGATGAGTCAGGCCTGGCAATGGCCTTAGATCATGTTAATGTCTTTTAAGCAGAGCCAGTATTAAAAACAAAAGCAGCTTCAGTGTTATGTGTGGCTCACTTTTGAAACTGCCAGTGTGATGCTGTGGTGTGCATATAGCAGTTAAATGTTAGACATTAGGTGCTGGACGGTCACATGGCAAAGCAGGAAAGATTCAAAATGCTATGTAGTGTAATGCAGTGCAGTTCTATATAAGGCTTATTTATCAAGTAATACGACAAGAGCCACTCTGACCCACCCGTCCTAGAGAACTTGAATGACTCTTCAGAACAAATATCAAGGCATCGCAAATGTAGACACTATGATTAACTGGCTAGTGTGCTGAAAGTTTTATTAAAAAGTTCTTCATATTGATGCAAGCCTATGTGAGCATTGGCATACTATCATAGTCCCAGAGACTGGAGAGAATTCTGAGGCAGAGCATGAGAATTATCCGGCTAAATCTATCAATGATTGAGGACATTTATTAATAATGGACCATTAGTGATGACAGAGATATGACTTGTTCATGCTGAAGCAGCACATGATGAGAACAATAACCATAATGGCAAAAAGCTTTTACAATCAGACATCAAATGACTGAGGAGCATTCCACTTGCTACCAATATTAATAATGTCAATAACATTACTCTTAGTCATGAGAAGGTTCAGAAGGTTTTGAAGGATTACCTCCCAGGGCTATTGCTAGCCACTAACAGTATGTAACTCTGTTTGTTTCTTTTTCTTTCTTTTTCTTTCTCTCTCTCTTTCTTTCTTTCTCTTTCTTTCTTTCTTTCTTTCTTTCTTTCTTTCTTTCTTTCTGTGTTCCGTTGGGCTAATAAAAGCAAAATTTGTTCTGACAGAAACTAGTTTCAAAATTAAAAGTAATTCTATTTGGATTTTCACCTCTGTAAAAAAATAAACTAATACATTATGCATGGAAAAGACAGAATATGAACTCCAGCTAGTATTCTTTACATTACAAATAACATTGAAAATACATCTACATAATTATTTAAAAAAAGAAAAGAAGAAGGAAAAAAAAGGAATAAAAATGATCCAATTAAATTTATATTTTGGCTTTAGAACCATCCATGTATTGGACCAAAGTAATGCTAGGAGTTACACTAACTGTAGGGTGGCTAATGACGCATTTATAATATTGATCACATAATACACTGTAATAAGCAGGATTAAACAGATAGAAATTAGCATTCTTTTAAATGTCAGAATTTTAGTTATTTAGGATTTACAATGACATAAAATCTATATTCAGCCAAAAGCTTTGAATTTATCACAGATGAAGTTATTCCTTCTTATGTTTAACTTCATTCCCAATGTAATTTAATTAAATCATCTTCTTTCCATCTTCTTTTTAAGGCCAGAAGACTGCTTAAATCAAATTATTTAAATGATTAAACTGCAATTTAAGATAGCTAATTACAACATAGAATTGTGCAGATAAATAAGTAGAAAGTGATCTCTCCAGAATCCTCAGCAGATTCTTAAGTTCTAGCTACATTATGAGTATTTTACAGGAAAGAAGCAGTACTTTGTCTTTCTGACAGCAAAGGTTAGAGTGACCATTAAAATAAGAGCCAGGATGCATGCCAGAACAACTTTGTTTAGCATGTGTTTAAAAAACTCAGGAAGATAAAAGCCACCACCTACTGACTCAATGACAGCAGTCCAGCAAGGAAGGTGATTTGCATTTGAGGACTAATCCTTCAGGAAATGCGAAGTTTCTAGTCTTCTTAAAACACTGAGGACATATACTCATATTGCACTTCTATACTGGAGCCATTCTGAATTCTGTTTGTGAACAGTTGCTCACAGTTGTGCAGTCATGGAAGCACCCAGTGTCCATGAAATGTATTTTACCTTTTCATTACATACAGATGTGAGCTAGATTTAAAAAAAAGAAAATAGGTTTAGTAGCTTTCTTCTACTGCTTTGGTTTTTGTTTTTTTGTTTTTTGTTTTTTTTTAAACTGAAGACAGTCTTCCATTTAAATTTGAATGAAGAAGGCGATGGATGTGTTGGATGGTGGTTCTTTAAATATTTTAGGTCATCACAATATCTTTTTTCATATGCTTTATATGAACAACACAAAACACACAACTAAAAGCAACAGAAATTACTAAAAATCTGTTTGCAGTGCAATAGTGAGAAAGTAGACCTCTATTATGGCATCTTTTTCAGTGTGAAATTAGAAAGAAACTTTGGAGGTAAGCAACTGACAAAAATGAAAGTGTTTTTTATTTAGCTTAAAATACATAATACACCACCCCACCCCCCCATGAGACAATTAGGACAATTTGTCCCTTGGCAATGGATAATGATAGCCTTTTAAAAATAAAAAGATTTTTTAGCAAGTTACTTGCCTTCTTCCCCAAATATTTAACAAGTGTGTCAAGTAATAACTTACTGACTCAACAACAGAGATTTATTTTTCCTGTCAGAAAGAGAAAATACTCATTGCAATATTATTAAGAAAAATTAGTTCCAGTGGACTTTTGTTTGAAGACTTTGGTTTGTTTCACAAAAATTTAATTCACTGGTACTGAAGTATATGTTACTGATATGAAATTCATGTTCTTAGGATAATCACGGAGCTAAAAAGGAAGCTTCTCTGGGGAAACAGTTCCACAGCTGCTCTTTTTAAAATAATTGATGAATAATACTTCAAAGGACCTAAATGTTGCTCTTGTTTCTGCTTATTCACAGGATGGGAATGACATGAATGATAGGAATGATAGATGCTTTCTTTATGCTCAAACATATTCTTCCAGATAAATAGAAATCACTGAAAAGTTCTGCCAATGTGGCCATAGGAATTTTTAGTTTATGTCTTGGGAGGAGAATTTTCTGGCTGTTTGGGGTTGTCCAATGCTTCTTATTGCATTTGTTACATGTGCTTTTACGTGTCACAACTGGTCATTTTAAGCCAAATTAAACCCTCCATTTAAGTCAGCACAAAACCTTTCACTGACAGGAGATGTTTCTAACTGTACATTATGAAGCAAAATGAAACATTTAGCTTACTTGTCTCAATGCAGACAAGACATATATGGATAACATTTTTCAGACTCGGTACTTCTTTTTGTTTTTATCCGGTGTTATGCAAAATTAGAATTTTAAATTCTGAATGTAAAATGTGTTTCACCTACAGGTTACCTTCATCATCTAGAATTTTAATTCAGTTCTGGATAGTATTTGAAGCTTTTTTCTTATAATAATGAGTCTAACGGGCATATTGTCTTTGATTTCATTGTATCCCAAAATTAAAGACTGGTCTTCAAAATACAGTCAAAGCTGAATAACCAGTATGTTAAATACTAACCCTATATAAGCCTTAATATTCTGTGTATTATTAAATATTCTTTGAAAACAGCTGTAATTACAGATCACTTATACTGAGATATTTTCCTTCCTACTTTTCACTTTAACTAGCTTTGAAGAGAAAATAATACCGCAAATTTCAATTGTAATTCCTGTATTACATTCATAAAATGCATTAGAGCATAAATGCAAAGAGCCTTATTGTGATTGCTGCAGTATAATCAATTTAACTTACTCTAATTCTCATGAAAAGTTCAGGTTAAAGTTTTCAAAACGGTTTCAAGCTTGCAGCTAACACTGCAATCTAACATACAAGTCATAGAGGAGAGAAGTATTCAATTTCTCTGATTTTCAGATCAGCAACACATGCAGAATACTACCTTCAACAGCACAAGATTAATATTTATTAAAGACTTCTCAGGATACACCAGAAGGTGTTGATTTTGAATAATTTAAGGTACTAGGACTTTTAGTATTACTACTCCACATGAATTAAAACTCTGTTATTAAAAAAAATCTAATTGTAGGTAGCTGCCATTTTTGTAAGAGAAAATTTAAACTTGCTGAAATTTGGGGCTGATTTCATTTATATATTTCTTTTCTGTACCTTAATTCTAACATCTTGTTATTCTAGTTCAGAAGAAAAAGCTATAAAGAAGGTA
Organism: Harpia harpyja; assembly: GCF_026419915.1. Lineage (NCBI taxonomy): Eukaryota > Metazoa > Chordata > Aves > Accipitriformes > Accipitridae > Harpia > Harpia harpyja. The sequence goes on along the minus strand of NC_068944.1, from coordinate 17,179,496 downwards.
GACATTGATTAATTAATTGTAAGTTTGCTTACATAAAGAAAAATCAAAACCTGTAAAAATGGATACACAATTAAATAGTATATGCATATAATAAAATTTTAAATTGTATTTATAATTAAAGTTGATAATTTGGCAAGAGCCTTGATCTGTCTGTTTCTAATCCAGCTATTTTAATACCATACACCTCAAGACTATGTATGCAGATGGTAGAGTTAGGGGGTACTTAGCCCACTTTTTGTAACTGCAGTAGACTTTATAGTAATTCTGCTTATGCTCCCCCTGATTAATTTTACTTACTTCATAAATCTTTGGGAAAAAATCTTTAAAGGAAAAAAAAAAATTGCAAAATTACAGCTGTAAACATCATGAACTATAGCTATACCTTATACCTGTAGCAATGCCTTAATACCTGTAAGGACTGCTCATATCATAGATATACTCAAGTATACTGCACAACTCAATGAAAATCTGCTTTATAAGGACCAGTTTAGACTGTTTAATGCCTGTATACCTTCACTGCACCATGGTTCTCTGCCAAAATCTGCCACTGGGTCTTTGGATGAATGGAGAAGAGCTCCTTTTTCATATGCACTTCAATGTTTGTAAGGATAGCTCTAGCATGTGGAGGGTTTAGCTATCTTCCGCTAAAGGAGTATAAGATCTCACTACGTATGGCAGCTCCAGGGCTTCATGTTTCAAAGACTGAAAGGAAACAGTATGTCAGAAATTACAAATGAGATCATTAACACACGTAGAAATTTTTCTCCGGCATAAACTATACCATTTAACATAGTCTTCTTGCTGAGCCTCTGAAATGATATAGGATAAGCTTTCAATGGAGAAAATAAGTATCTGGAGTTTTTAATGAGCAAAACAAAGGCAAGCTCATTTTGATTCAAATTTCATCTCTGATTCACTGTTCACTAATCTTTCCTGCAGTAGGTCTATTGATGTTAACGAACCTATATGACCAATAAATGTGAGTCACTGAATTGGGTTGATACTAATGGCCCTTCACTGACAGCCTGGACTCTTAAGATCCAAGTCTGCTGGCCACAAAAGCTTGTGTACTTTCTTAACAATCAATGGACATGATTGGCAACATATTATGACAATGAACTCTCTTCATTCCTTTTAAGGGTTTTGGGGTTTTTTTGTTGTTGTTGGGTTTGGGTTTTTTTCTTTTTTCAACTGCATATATTTGTTCTCTGAGGATAATATTGTAAGAATGATAACAAAGACAAAAGACATACCATAGTGATAGATATGGACAGTTTGTTTTTAAAAGAAAGCTAGTTTATAATAGAAAATGAACAGTAGAATTTACAAGTTGAGTGAATTGTAATTTTTTTTCTACATATAATTGTTTCTTGTCTAAATAGCTCTTCAGAATATAAGACTGAATAGCTTGTTTCTCAGTGAAAATGAAGTGAAAACTCCTGCATTCTAAATCTGTTGTCAAAAATCTAGCCAGTTATTTATGATCTCACCAGTTAGTCTACCTCAGTTCCCAAGCTGAACCATAGTCCATTAACTTTAATATCACAACAGACATGAGGTGATCATGACTGATGACCTTGTTGAACTTCTTTGTATGGAAAGCGTGCAAACGACTTAGATATGTCATATTAGAAATTGGCACTGCTTGTTCTTAAACACAGTCTTCGCATATCCATGGACCTGCTTGGGCATACCATCATCTTCTAGCATTTGGTACAGTTCTCCCGTGTTTCTAAGGTTTTTACACTGTGATTTTGAAATCTATTGGACAACTCTTTAGTAGCATTGGAGTAAACAGCCACCCTGTAACAAAAACATTCATGCATTCATACGCAAACACCATTACCATGTAATTTCAAGCCCAGTCCAGGAGTTAATAACAATGGAGAAAGGAGAGGACAGAAAAATCTAGTCTAGAACAGTATGTGAAAATTAGAGGGAAGTGAGAGTAGGCGGAGACAGTATAATTCATGCAAATCTATTTTGGACTATCCCTTGTTTGTTTTAACATATCTTTTGAAGTAGAGCTGGCAAGTTAACTTTGGCCAGCAGTAAAGAAGTACACAGCCACTCACTCACTCCTCCCCCCAGCAGGTGACCCAAAACATACAGAAAACAAAATGAACATAAAGATTTTTTAAAAAATAATCTCACTAACACAATATTGAAAATGAAACATGAGTTTCCTGAGCCTACCCAGGATAAACTCTTGTCCAGGCACAGTATTCCACTGAAGGCTCATCTTGGATTTCTTCTCTAGCATAAACTGTATTTTTCTGGTCAAATTTTCCCAGTTTACAAGGAGGATCTACTTTCCTCTCTTCCCTGACTGTAATACCTGCCATTTGGCTGCATGGAATCACATTACTGAAAACTGGCTAAGGCTCTGGGATAGCTCCAGATGGGTCCTAAGCTTCCCCAACCCCAAGCTTTATTTGAATGGCTGTAGTTGCTTCTATAAATGCAAAATTGTATGTATATATATATAAATGTACACTTAGTGTAACAAGTCAAATAAGGGTACTTTTTAACGGCTTCAAGCTTGAATTTCATTGAAATCTGATTTGCTCTGTTAGAGATTAAGCTGTCACACTTAAGCTGTCTATTAAGCAGGTGCAAGAAAGAAGTAACTAAGAAAAAAGGAAAACATTTACTTTATTTTGAAGGTGTTGAAGTTTGAAAATTTTTGTCTCCCATAATAGTAAATAGTCAACCCATAAATGAAGAGCATGATATTCATTGATATTCATCTTACAATCCTATCTGAGACTGTCTAATTCTGCTGTATTTCCCATTAAGTCATATCAGCTTTTGATTATTTTACCTACAGTTAACTGCAATGGTTTCCTAAAGCAGCTGCCTGTGAAGGATGGGAAAACTGCATCCCATGCTGTAGTGGCCTCATCTCCAAAATTCACATGAGATTCACATCCTGGCAGTTATGCAGTTTTCTAGCAAAAAGTTATTCTGAGCTATGTAATTTATCTCCCACACAAATAAGTAGGATTTCACCACTTCAAGCTAAGCATCTAATTCTCGCCTTCTTCCACCTTCTACCTTTTTCGCTTTATGGCAATTATCTACACCAGAGAGAAACCCATTAATTTGAGTTGAGCTTAGCCTACAGGCAGTGCACACAGGAGGTTTTCCAACCTGTGTAAAAGGGTTAATCCCTTTTATGACATTGAAATCTTGCCTTTTGAATTAAGGGAAATCAAGAGACAGGAAACAGAGGGCTGGTCATGTTTCTTTCATCAGACAAAAAGAGATTATATTACATTTTAAAAGTGTATAGGATGCAGAACCAAACTGCGGATGCTTGAAAAAAGGAATCCTGATTTCATTTGACCGAAGAAAGCTGCCTATGGGTGTCTTGTAATGGATTGGTGAGAAAGACAGCTTCTCCTCAGCCCCTGTAGTGACTCTTCAAAACCTACTCTTTTGGCTTTGAGTGCAAAGAGAGAGCAAGGAAGTAAGGAAGAGCCAGGATGTCAATAAGGAACTCATTTTGTAGTGTGAGTCTGTTCTCTCATCATCAACATTTTGAAAAACCTCATGGGCATGCCCACATCAACAATTTCATGATCTCTCCCTCTTGTATGGTTGTTGTTTTCTGCATCAGGAGGGGTTTGATCCTGTGCACCTAGTCACCGCTCTGTGATTCATCAGAACATCAGCCAGCGCAGAGTCTGTGGATCTGACTTCTCTCTTCATTTCAACTGCTCCATGCACAACTCCTCTGACAGCTCTTGCCCAGCATAGCTCTCCATCACTTCTTGAAGTCTTGTAACAGTCAGTGGTTTTCCACCATTTCATGTACTTCCCAAGACATCTGGGCCCCAAAATCTGTCTTTTTGCCACCTTGCATTAAGGCCTGACAAGGAGATAGTAGCAGTTCACACAAAGTGCTTGGTCTTCCTGTTCCTGCAGATGCCTTAGGAAACTGCCCTACCTCTCCCTGGGATGTTGTCCTTCTCTTTGCCTTTATATAGACATACTATTCATTATACACATAATGATTGTGCGAGAAACATGCTGCTTCAGCCCAGCTTTAACTAAGCTGCTTAGTTAGCTCAAGTCTCACAGCTCTTTGCATGAGCTGAAAATCTGTTAGAAGCCTATACTATCAGCCATCTGGCCTCACCTCTCACAGACAGGTAGCAGGTATGGATGTCTGGATATGGTTGCCTTTGCTGTTGTCATTCTTGTTGGGTTTTGGGTTTGGTTGTTTTTTATCTTTTCTTGCTCCTGTATTGTCCCTTTTCACCTTCCCATCATGGAGATGTGTGCAATCAGCCTTCTATCCAATTCTCAATGCTCTGCCTGGGAAGTAAAGGTCAGGGGGGAATTAATTGGTCTGCAACGTATCCTACACTGTTAGGATTCATCAGAAAAAAAGAGACCTGTTTGGAGGACAAGGATTATTGAAAGCTATGGGTAGAGTTGTGCAGTGGCATAGGATTTTCCTCAGAACTCAGTGTCCACCATAGAAGCATGAATAAGGTTCCTAAACTGGAAAGAGGACCGTCGTCTTCCCTCCTTTTTCACTACTAAATGTGGATGATCTTTCGGTCAGGATGAGCAATTAAGACTTGTATTCCTGAACTGAGTTTTGTACAATGAGGTACAACAGGCACACTTGCTAATGGGGAATCCCTGTCCATGTTTTCCTGTTAAGCAGATTGAGACCTGTGGCATTCCAACTGCTCATAGCATAGGCAAACTGTGAGAAAAACAAGAAAAAAAAGGTCTTATCTCCAAACTAGGAACAAATACGAACTCCCATCTGAAAAAGTTCTGCCCCAGCATAGAAACCTGTTAGTACTGATGAACAATTTTCTTTCAGGACATAGCGCAGATATGAATGCTAAAGTTCATGCTGATAAGTTCCTAGTTAGTGGCCAGCCCTATTGCTGGCTTTCCTCTATAAGGTAATACAAGGTACCTTTCTTCTGTAAGAAGGAAAGGTCACCTTTTCTTCTTACTTTCCTTAAAATAATCATCATTTGTGATTACTTTAATTAATGAAGTATTGGAATAAAACTAGGCATGCATTCACTGCTATCTTGTAAAGAATGCTCTTGATACTGAATTTCTTGAGGAAGGTTTTTAGGTGGGGCACTTGTGGTCCATCCTTTTCTCAGAGAGTGCTTTTAAAGTGGGAAGCTGTAAGAGTAGGGAGCTGCCTGTGGCTTCTCATCGTTCAGCCACTTCCCCCGTGTTACATTTTGCTTGTAACATTCTGAATTCAGCTTCATGACTGTTTCTTATACCACCAACACCATTAAAGCTTAGTGAATGTCGTTTGTGAGACACTGCTCTGCTGATAGTGATGGGCAACAGCAAGCAAAAATTCTCCTCTGACCAGCATTGCCATTCCAGACTCAGTAACAGAACAGAAGCCACTATATTCTATGATATATTATGGTCTTGATCTGGCACACAGGGGATGGTGAGCTGTTTTAGCTGTGAGATTGGTATGCCTCTTCTTAGAAATTTCGCTGCTTTCTTAGACTTGCCTTTTATCAGAGTTGTTGGAAGTAGGGAGACTACCTGCAAAAAAGTGTACCAAAAGTTGTTAAGCCTAGCACTGAGCAGGAAGGAAAACACAGAGGAGACTGTGAGAATGCCATGAAAATGTCCTGCAAACCTGATGCGGTTGAGTATCCAGGTAAGTTTAAAAGGGGGATCCGTCACTTGAGGTGAAGACCTAGATGTCTGAAGTGTAGCATGAAGCCATACAGCCTGGGAGAGATACTGCAGCTAAAAATCCCAAATATCTGTTCTCTAGCTACTTAACATAGGTGAGATGAGTCTAAATTGACATAATCCAACTTGCAGTCATCATTAGTTAGATTGTTTGAGTGTTTCGCATCGAAGTAGTCTGTTTCACACATTGAAAGAAAAGACACTCAACACCCGAGTTGCAGGACTCCCTGAAGTGTCTCAGGTACGTACCCTCCAGTGTTAACACATGCTGTGGTACTGAAGTGTAAGTAAGTCCCCTACTGTTTAAGCTCATGCCATTCACCTTGTATTATCAAAACAAAAAGATTGAAAAATGAATAAAAAATGAATATATGTGAGTCATAGTTTGTACCCATGTCATAACTTCATGAAAGACTATGGGTAACTATAGGTATCCAATGATAGAGAATAGAACTGCCTGCCTTTGTTTTAGGGCAATTGATATAGTAAAGCATGGAAACTACCACAGAAATACTTGCAAAGTAAAGTTATTAAGAAAGAAGTGAGCACCTATTGTGCAAGATTTCTCTGAAGAGCTGTATTTTTTAAGATCTTGTTATATTTAAACAACTGTATGAAGTAATCTTTGTTTGCAGTTACAGGATGTTCATTTTCATTTTAGTAGGTATGATACCATTTTGGATGCTAGTGGGTGCTACTTAGGCAAGTTCAAGGATACTAATCAAAAAGCTTTTTGATGAGTCATGTTAAGAGTCAGGCTCCAAATAAGCATATATATAATGAAAACAAAGCTGATTTTATTATAAAATGAAAATTATGGGAAAATGTGTCAAAATACATAAGAAACCCCATAATATTGTTTTAAATTGTCTGCCTGTATGACTAAGCATCTTTTTTTCCTTACGTGACTAATATTTACCTTTTGACTTCCCTATAGATTTTTTCTTGCCTGTGTGAGACAGATATTTTATTAAAGAGCATAAACTATTTGCTTTATAAAATCCTATAAACTCAGGCAGATAAAGATTTCTCCTTCAGTTATTCAATTATACTTGATTTGATTGCACTAGCACAATTAACCCCTTAACATTGCAAAATACATGCGACTGAAGTACCTCTGTTGTCAAAGGAACATATGAATAGATGTTGAATTCTGCACAGTTTTATTCCTCAGAAGGAAATAGTATTATAGTTTAGTAGCAACTGCACTGAAATAGGTTATTACTAAAATAAAGAACAGTTCTTGACATCAGGTATAGCATCTAATAGTATGTTTTGTGGTGTAAATACACATAAGAAAATAAAAATTAAAAAAACCACAACAGTTTATATTTCAATGCAATACTGAAAAATGAAAGGTAATCAGCTTTGCTCATTGCACAAGTAAGGCTTTTTGTCAAATAGACAAAATATTTAAAACAATTCATATTATCTTTTTACTAAAGCATCACTTCTGTGTTTTGGGGTTGTGAACATGAGGCAGAAATGTACTGTTATTTAATTCCAATTGCACTTAATATGTCCAAAAAGCTTAGGCTTCTTTATGCTAAGCTCCTCATAATCTAATAACAAAAGACAGTTCAGAGTTAAATCTGAGCTAAACAGATATCACAGAGCAGGAGAAAAAGAGAAATCAGTGTACAAACAGATGAAATGAAATTTCTCCATAGCATCTGTAAGCAGCAGAGCTAGAGGTAAAATTTCCTTAGTTTATCATGGCCACCACTTGTCTATAATTAGTACAAAAAAAGCTCAAAGAAACTCAAAGAATTTTAATTTTTATTAATTTCTGTATATTTATAGGGGTAATCTCAGTTTAGGTGCAGTTAGATTAATTTCAGTATGATTTCCTATTTAAATGCTATTCAGTATCAGATAGGAACCTAGTCATTTATTGGAAAGCTTTCGTTGTCCTATTAAGCTTGATTCTGAATTCTTTAGGACCTTGTAAGTGACATTAAACCTTCTAATACTATACTGGCCTAAAGACTTGTACAACTGGGATGGGAAAACACTTTGCAAAGTTAAAAAATTTGCTTTAAAAATGAAATTTAGGTTTGTATACCAACACTGTAAACACTGTAAAGACCATATAAATGTGACTAATTAATTTTGTGTGATATATTAAAAGAATAACTGTTGAAGAACGTCTCAAACCAAAGTAATGCAGAAAATCTACAAAATGCAGTAGTCAGTAGTTTTCAAAGAGAAAAAAAAAAGCACAATAAAATTTTCTGTATAGAGACAGATACAAATGCAGAACTGAATGCTGGAAGCTTCCTGTGAGCTTACCTACATAGCTACTTCAAACTAAAAAGATACAAATTCTCCACATGTATGGTTATGCCACATATGCTGCAGAAATTCCCCAGTCCTGATAAGGCTGAGTTTACCTTAGGTCAGTGTCAATTAGGATCCTGAAACTGTATTTCACAGTATAAGTACTGGAGTTTAGGCATTTCAGAAAGAGATGCAAAACTTTCCCCTTTGGGAGTTTCATGCTGGGGATCTCAGAGCTAGGCTCTTTAGTGATTGTATCCCAGACACCATGCATTTACTCCTTTTTCTTCAGTCACCGTAATGACAGTCAGCTACTTAACAGCTTCAGCATTGCCCAAAAACAATATGCAGGGGAAGAATGATGCAACTTATTCAGTTATAGTAAGAAAAATAAGATGTGAAGAACAGAGTTAATATAAAGCTGTATGATACCTCCCTATATCTCAGATTATGAAAGAAAGTAGTAAGTAGCTGAAAACTTTTACTTGTTTCTATAGACTACATTCTTTATTTTCCTTGTTGGTGGAGGGCAGTAAGAAAGGAGAGCTGCTGACCTTCTGCACACATTAGCACACTGCAAGACTTTGTGTACATAATTGGCTGAATAGGAACCTCCAGTATTATTCTAAATGTCACAGGCCTTATAATCTGAATTAAGTACCTTAAGGCTGAATTGTTCATCACTAAAATACAAAATAAGCCCTTGGGAGTTGCAAGCATGTGATTCTATTGCTAAAAATGTAAAACAGAAGGCATATTAGAAGGGCTTATGCATAATAACACATAAAGGACAGCATAGTCAATTTAAACTAAATTTCTGCATTGAATAGCTTATTGTAATGAAGTTATTCCTATTATGACAGATAAAAGTGATTGCATATAAATAATGCTATATGTTCAATATTTATTATTCATGTTTGACATATGCATATGGAAAGACTAATTGTACATTCTACTCCCCTGTGGTAACATCTAAAATTGTTATAAATTAATAACTCACAAATTGTCATACAAATTAAAAGCAATCATACACGTTAGTCTCTTGACTTATAGCTGGACTTTGCAGGCTCGAGACATTGTCAGTTACGATAATCCTCAGTAAGTCTTTTTGTTTAATTATGAACCCTCTTGTATGCACATGATTTAATAATTCATGCAAACTACCATGCTGTTTGTTGTGATAAAATTTTTATCTGTGCACACTGGGAACAGATGAGGACTAGTATTAGTGCTCAGTTTATTCTTTCCCAATAGTTCATGACATTTACATTTGTCTCCTGTGATCATTAATATGCCAATCCAACAGTTATTTTCAACCATCCTTTTGGATGATTGGCACACTGTCTGTGAAAATCCTTTTTCATAAGTTGAGCCAGCAATATCCCAATGCTTTGCTGGATGGTACTGAATATGTGATGAAGTCCAATTTATTGGTCAGCTGCTCACAGATACTCTTTGTTTATTCCTTACTAGATGACAGTCTTAGGATCCAACATCAAAACTGGTATAATTTGGGTACTGATGCTCAATAAATGGTCTTTATCATACAAATACAGGAGGAATACATCAAGTGCTAAGCAAAAAGATGAAGACCCATTGATTTATTCAGTCTGGCTTCTATTTTTGTTAGAAAGAGCTTCCATTCCAAAAACTTTGAACAGAATCAGGCTCTCCTTCACAGAAAATAGAAATTGCCTTTTACATTTCTTTATGATGGAATCTATTTTTAAAAAGTCTAATCATATACACATGTATTTACTTCTTAATATCCTCAGTCTAAGAAAGCCAATAGGTACTTGGAATATGAATAGCTGGAGGCTAGCAAAACTAATCAAATAAATCAAGAGTGCATGTGCATGGGGGGGTGTGTTCCATCTGCAGGACTGGCATCTGCATAAGAAGAAACCCACAAAGGAATGTATATGTACAAAAAAAATATGTTCATGAACTATACCTACACACTTAATAGTGGTGTAATACAGGTAGTATGTTAAATAATAGACCAATAACTGGGATGGGAGAGACAGAAATTAAAGCCACTAAAATAACCTTCAATTTAATAGAAGGTTAAGATATCTTTTTCTGAATCAATATAGACTTTTTTTAATCTTGTGAATTTCATGACATATCAGTGGAGAGAAGAAAAATGATGAATTTGTGGGAAAAAGTATTATAGCACAGTAAGGTACAGTAATAATAAGACTGAAGATATGAGCTGTGACTTGCTAATATTTCTGTCAGATTAGCAGCTAATTTTTGGATCCCAAAAATATAACATTATGGAAATTACAAAAATTCCACTGAAGTCTGCTAGTCCTTAGTGAACCTCATTCAAGAAAGACTAGAACGTCATTATCATAAATTATCCTGAAAACAGAAGAGTGTCATTGCACAGTAGAAGTCTCTGCAAGTGAACTGGGTTTCATTGTTGTTATTGTTCTTAGGCTTTTTTTCTGTGTGAAGAGTATAATGTAGGGCTGTGGTGCCATAATGAAGTAGCACATGGATAAAATAAACTGTTAGCTAGCCAAAATGCAAAAAAATAGATGCCAAAATTGACCTCAGGTGAACCATTACAAGAATGGCTCATTTGTGCAAACAACTTATTTCCAAAAGTGAAATATGAGTTCAATTTGAAAATATTATCACTAACAGATTTCCCCTGACTGTCCTTACTCAAGTGGAAAGAGAAGATAATAAATTAAATACAAAATGAAGGGAAATACCACTTTTTTCTACCCTCTGGAAAATTCAAGTCATCTCTATCATACTTCAGTTCAATATATCTCAGGTAGATGGGTTGTAGAGGAGCTCAGTGACAGAAGAATTATTTTTTATCTCCCTGAAACAGAAAACCATGGATTAAGGTCAGAGAATAAAGGTCACCTCCTTCCTTCCTTCCTTCCTTCCTTCCTTCCTTCCTTCCTTCCTTCCTTCCTTCCTTCTTTCTATCTATCTATCTTTCTTTCCTCTCTGTCTCTCTTTCTTCTGCCTTTCCATCTTTTCTGTCTGTCTTTTCAGTCTTTCTGTCTTTTAGCCTGCCTGGGGATAAGGGTTTAGGGCTGAAGAAGAAGAGTGGCTAGTCATGGCTAGGCAAATAGGACTTACAAGCTGAAAGAAACACCTCCTTAGTTAATGAGGCTATGAAATGACACTTGAATTCTGTGGTAATAAGCAGCAGTGATTGTAAAGGCAGAGAAAGTACTTCCATCATTTAGAAATATGTTAGCAGGCAAATGTTAACATTTCCTGAGGAAAATGAAATAAAATAATGGATTACATGCATAAAAATCAGAAAATAAAAAAAAGTTTAGAAATATCTGATGTCAGAATTATAGTACTTTCTTATTAAAATTGATTCTCTTTTATAAACTATGAGAATTAGTTAAATGTTGAAGTGTACAGGAAAACTCAAGTTCTAATAGCATTTAAGCATGTGATGTTATTTATCCTGAGAGAGAAAATTAAGGGGTCTGCCCAGGCCAGTCAAGAGTACTAGATGGATCAAGCAGCTGCTTTCCAGTGTACAGGGTTTAGGTTCAACAGTAGGGGAGTTTTAGATGAGGTCTGTTTACACAAGCCAGGGAAGCAGGGAGAATATCACAGAACACAAGCTAAAAAAAGCATAAAAGTTTCTGGATTGCAATGTATTTTCCAAGCCAATAAATTATTTTAGATATTAATTTTTATTTGTTTGGTAAATCTATGGTCTGTTTTTGCCAACAGATGGTACTATTGAACATAGTTCATAAATTTCTGAGGAGCAGAGGAAACTTGTCATTAAAGAACCAGCAGAAACTATCAAGTTGACATTCTGAAGTTAGTTAGAGGTCTAAGGTTACAAATGAGATTAGAAACAACATCAAAATATCATCTAATCTATCCCTTCTACCCATAATATATAAATTTATGTATCTGTTACTGCTGGAAGATGTTTAGTTTGCTGTAGATATCTAATTTTGGCTACACCAGTATTATCACACGCAATGTAGTCTGGTTTTGCTTTGGGGTTGGACATGGATGGGAAGTGTGATGCTGGTAGTTGTCATCAGTACCAGATTGGTGGGCCTGGTTCTAGGTAAAAGCTTGGGATAGAAAAAGCTAAGTGTCTGTCGTCTGCCTGAATGACTGCAATGTCAACAAAGACAGCTTGGGTGAATGCATCTGGAAGTCCCTATGTCTGTAGTGCAAGGAGCTTTCCAACTGGGTTAAAATTTGTTTCAGGACAAAAGTGGGGCAGGAAAAATATATTCCTAAATATATCTCTTTCTTTCTTTGTAATAGTTTCCAGAAACTTTCATAGGAGTTCATTTTGGACTTATGTAGGTGGGTTACTTTTCTGACTTCTTGTTCAGCTGAAATGAATTTTTACTTATTTTTTTCCCAGACCTAGTTCTGATACTCCAACATACCCTCAGATTGGTAGAAAAAGGGTTTTTTGAATTTCACTTGGTCTTGAAAGAGGTTATTAATGTTCTGTTTACTAACAAACAGGTCAAGCCTCTATTCAGTCTCTTGATTGTAACCCTGTTTACCTTTAGAAACTACCTGCCAAGCATGATTGTATTCTAAGAGAAATGAAACTTCCTCTACCTGGCCTAAGGCAAACTCCATTGGATTGTCTCCACTGGAGGCTACAAAAGAAAGAAGAAATTATTAGGGCAGCTGCAAACAACAGTAAATCCAAACAGGTCAAAGACCTAAAGACTAAAGCCTTGATGTTTCTTAACACAGACAGGAGCAGTAAGAGGAATACAGCTAATAAGGTTAATAAATCTAATAAGAATAAGAATAATTTCATGGTTAAAACTGTGGTTGATGTCAGCTAGCGCCCACTGGTAGACTCAGCAAACAAGCCAAGGATTCGAGATCTCAGCTAAATAAAGTATGCTGGTCTCAGCGGCAGTTTGGATCAAACCTTCCATAGTTACGGAAACCACTGCTCCTTCATTGCGTCTTCAGTTTGGGGCCAAGTTACTTTCTCAGCATCAAGTAGCGTTTGTTGCCAGACTTGGCTGATTCTGGTAATCAAACAGTGTTTTAATATTTATTATTTTGGCATTGTTTTAATCCTAACTTTTATTTTTATAATGACAAGATAATCTCTAATAAAAAATCTTTGATGTTGCCTGTTCTGTGAGACTGTTCTACAGATGGATTTTCACATACTTTAGGCCAGCAAATCTTTTCTGTGTCCCTTGCTTGATGTTTCCCAGTAACTTAACCACATATATTTTAAACATATTTTAACCAGCTTCAGTTGCTATCAGAACTGAGTATGATGTGTAGATGGTGAATGACACACCAGAGTGGTTCACGACTGGTGATTCCGGCTTCAGGATCTGCATTTTGAGGCCCTAGTGAAATATATATGCTGTATTTTCTTTCCCTCTCTGGCCACATGACTGGATTACGGAAGCTCTTGTGCAGATTTTGCTAGCAATTCTTTTGGTGTTATTGAATGCAACAATGAACTGACATGCAGTTATTATGCATTATGGTTTTATGATCTGTTTGTGATTAGTTCTGTAACCGTGGATTTTCTGGGCTGCTTTTTGAGATTTACTTGTAGAGAAAAAGTATCTTTTTTTATCTGGGAGATACATTTCATCAACTCAGTGAGCAATTCTGCAATAGTTGCATAGCTACTGATAGGATTTTTGGTCTTTTGGTTCCTTCTCTGTCTACACTCATTGTTAGTGTGAAAGCTGATTTCTCCTTAATGGGGAGAACAACTCATCTGAGCCCCTTGGTTACAAAGAGGACAGAGAGGATCTGATCTTTATATTTTCAGAAAGACAGCTATAACAGGTATTGTACCATAACAGACATTTTGAAGTCTAATAGCTTTCATAAATACATAAAAAAATTCCAGTATCTTTTGCCTTTTTCTTTTAAAAGTTTTTGACCAGGGCAGGTAGAGTTCAGGATCCTGCAGGAGTAGATAAACCACAAGACAAGTAATAGAGGCAACAGCTGGTAATTCCTGGGGGAACTTCACAGACAATTGTTACAGAGAGCGGGAGTGGGACTGGTCATTCCTATTAGAGCTGTTCAGAGTATCCTTCTCTTTGTGGTTTCTTTTTTCCTGCCCTCAGGACAAGCTACCAAACATTTCTCTCTCCATAGCAGGGCACAGAAGAGATGCCCAGTCTGACAGTAAATCAGTCTGGTCCCTGTGGTTGAAGCTGGAACCACGATCAGGTCCACAGGAGACACTTTGTGGAATGTTTGCTTTTATTATGTGTCTCTACTCAGAAAGTTCCCCTTGAATGGCTTAGGATCCAAAGGCATTTCAAAAGCTCCAGCTTGGCTTTCCTATTTCATTCCATTACCTTTTGTCCCAAGTTAAATCATAACTATCACCTCTTTCAGATGCAAATTTAGAAAGAAAATGAGCACACAAATGATAGAGCAATAGTACTCTGCTTATTCTGTTACTGAATTTCTAAATCAAGGACCTTAAGTTCTGTATGGTGACATGGGATTTATCTTGAGTGGATAGCTTTTGACCTTGTAGTCTGTTGTCCTGATCTGAAATTACACCTCACTCATCACTTTCAGTGTAAAAAGATGTATCAATATTCACAACAGCAGCGGGTTCCTCAGAGGAAAGGAATGTATCTGTTTACTTTAAACATTGTCAATTGTTCTTTATCCTCTGTATTTAGGCTTTATCATCAGTTGCTAATAGTATTTCTAAATGTGCTGTATGAAGAATGAAATCTGGAAATATGAATGCTAAGTGAAAAGTAGAACATGTTTGAAGGCTTGCTTTTCAAATTAGCAATCAAAGAATCTCATTACAGAGCATGTATGTGAGGATTTTTGTTTGTTTGTTTTTCTATTAAAAATAAAACTCCATCAACAGGTCTTTAATTCCATTTCGTTTCAGTGATGTTGTCAAAATTGACTTCTTAATGTGGCTACTGAGACTCAGAATTATTTTGGTGTTCTGCCTCAAAAAATGGTTATTGTTGAAATAGTTTTTCATCAGAATGACTTCAAAATCATAATTTTATTAAAGCACGTAAAAAAAATTCTCTTGTGGTTCTGTATTGAAGGCCAAGAAGATTAAAAGCAAGGCCATCCTACTAGTCTATAAGGAACTGTGTCCCTCCATACAGTTTCCAGCAACCACCAACACTTGCCACTACCAGTGATTATTGAAATGACACTGAAAAAATGTGATTGAAGCCAGTCACAGATATTTTTCCCAGATCATATACCTCCAAACTACTAAATTGTTGCATTGACATCATAATATTTTTCTCACCCTTGAAAAGTACATCTGGAGGCTGAAAGCTTCAGCTCATTAGCCTGTTAACGACAAAACCACATACATTTCTCCCAAATTATGTCTTATTGGCTCCAAATACTACTAAAAAATAAGAAGTATTTTACTCTTAGTTTGAGTTGAGAAACCTTAAAGTTTTCAATACATGTGTTTAATATTCAGAAGTTTTTCTAGTCAGCCCTGATTCGATCTAGATTGTGCAGATTTGTTTTCTCTTTGCAATTCTAAGACTTCTTATGATAGGTGAAGATGATTTTTTAAGACAGTTTTGTAACAAGTGTAATGATAAAATGTCATCTGTTTACGACTGTCAGATTCTTCTGCTCTCTTATAACATATTCTTTGATTGGTTAAAATCAAAGTAGAATATGGCATAGAGAGAGACACCAAATATTTATTCCACGCTGAAATTTTGACTATAGATATTAGATGCTGTAAGAAAGTGTATCAGGAAGCTTGCTTTGCAAAGTTTATTTGTCTTTAGGAAAAATAGAAGCTTTAGGGAACAGCAAGAGGTAAATTGAGAAATGGTCGCACCCAGGATTTTATATGCTCCCCTCATGGACTGTATGCATGTTTATGTTCATGCTCTGCCTTCACAGGCTGTTCTAATTGAATAGGGATAGTGCTAGATAGCTTATGCATGGTATGGATCTTAATTTTTTTAACCCTCCTTATTAACAGTAAAATAGTATTCTTCTCTAAACTGTTCCTAGTAGTTTCGTCAATCACAAATTGATTACACGTGATATCTGTAACCCAAAACCTTTTCTTTTCCCTGAATATTAAAATTACTAGAAAAGCAAAATACTTCTGTTAATTATCTTCAAAATTAATTATTTTAATTCTTATAAATTATGTAGCATAGTGACTAGCATAATTTTATCTAAAAAACATTTACCTAAATCACAATCATCAGTTTTAATGGAGGAAAAGTTTCACTCTTGCTGCCGATTTTCTGCACATCTTTTTACAGTTATTATAGGCTGAAGGATAACACCACCACTTGCAGATGACTTCTGGAAATGTTTCATACAACAAAAATGATCACAATTACAAACACTATTTTTAATAAGTAGTAGGAATTTTACTGCTTTCTTCATTAAAATTTACTTTAAATCACAAGACTTTTTGAAACTGCAGGAATTTTTAGGAACGCTTGGCATTGCCCTAACACAGTTCCCTTTGGAGAACCTGTTTGTAAAAAACCTGAGTGACGTGAAGAGAAGAAAATTTCAGCTAATGTTAGATGTTCTTTTATATTCACCTTATTTATTTATAATGTTCTGCAAATTATTACTGTAAGTCATTCATTAAAGTAGTCAGGGATCTCCAATTACATAAACATTTGTGAGGATTCTGTCCTAGTTCTGTTTTAAATAGATTATGTCTACAGATTGTAAAGGAAAACTGTTCAAACTTGTATCAAGATTATTTCTATTATCATAATTCTCTTTCTAGTATTATGCAGGTTAATGCAATAAATAGGTCTAACATGAAGTTTAAAGCACTTTTTCCATGTTGATTGTACTCACTCAACTCTCACTGACTCAAAGCCATGAAAAGGGATCAAGATGTTTTTTTAAGGGAAGAATTACCATAAACATAATTTTAAGAACTACTTTTTACATCTTAGAGGGCACAAAATTAGGTGAATATTCTATGGTCTAACTAAAGTGGAGGAGATAATTACATGACAACTCCTATCTGTAGATCCCAAAATCTTCATGTGAAACTGAACCCTTCTGTTTCAGGTTTCCCTTCCTTTTCAAAAAACCTACTTTCACAATACCTATTAATTCCAATAAAGATAAAATTAAAACACCTTTATGTACCTTTGACCTGAAAAGAAGTATTATAAACTCAGTGTAAGTTTGCTCTAGTTTTCTAAGGTCAAATTTAATACAATACAATACGATTACTATTACATAGCCATACAACCCTTTGTATGGCAATTGAGAATTTTAGGTTTTTATAAGCAAAGGTGTTGTTTTGTTTTGGTTTGGTTTTTACCTTGTTATTTTTATATCACGTTCACAATGCCTTGTAGCACATTTGGACACAGTTTTTGTAGCTAAATGCTTTGAGAATTTGGTAGTGACAGAGAAATATATACTGATTTTACCGTCTGACTTAACAATGTGGAAGTCTATAATAATCAGTTAGGGAAGGACAGAACTTGAAAAAAATGTGTATGACCATCCACAAGTGTGCATTCGTATCTGTGTACATCCGCAAATTCTTATTTCTGTTATGCATTATAACTCTCCTCAGCTTTTCCTTAGTTTAAATGTCATCACACCTCTTTATCCCAACATTATTTTTTACAATGTATTTTGTTTCTCCATGTCTTTTTTCTGTGTTTTTCAATACTTAAATCTTGCTGTATCATACTAAAGCCCTTTTTAAACCACTGTTATTCTAATATTTCTATAAGATTGAAAATGTCAGGTTCACACCCATCCTACTGTACTCTGTCATGCTACCCTCTTCATCCAATTCTAAGTGTAATCTGTCCAACCTAACTCTGATTGTAAATGCCATCTCACATCTAATTGCATGTTACACGCATGCAAATAACCCTGTTCACAAGAAGATCAAGAAAAAAAAAAAGATAACCTGAAAACAGCTTTGTGTTTAATCAGAGGTAGATCCATAAATAGTACGAAGGAATGCAGCATAAATTATTTTTATGTACAGCCTGCTTGGAAAGCTGCTATGAACAATAATAGGTAACTGGATTGGACTTTGAATCGTAATACTGACCCTGACAGCAAAGTATTTTGATGGTTATTATGTGCTTGCTACTTGCTGTCTGTCATTTTTATTTAGATTGCAAGCTTTCTGAGGCAGGCTTTGTCCCAATCTTTGTGCAATATGGATCAAATCAAGCTCTTGATTTCTTCTGCCTGCTCTAAATATGGATCCTGGAAGCAGATACCAGTTCACCCACATCTGGCCTCCTAGATTAGGTTCAACTCTTTTTTCAAAAGCTAAGTTAAATAGGAAAAACAAGTGTACACTCTGACAGAAGCAGTCTACCATATCCAGCTATTATTATGTTATCTTAAATTACTAATTTTAATTTAGTTGATTTAATTTTTAGTTGATATTATATTAAATTTTGCATAATTTAAAAAACTAAATCAGATTTTTTACAGACTACTAAGATGAATATATCTCTACAGGCTATCTTATCTGTATCCATTTTCCTGATATCACCACATAACAGGTATTCTGTGTCTTTTCATAAAATTCTTGTATATCTTCAGATATCAAAGAAATGGGAAGCAGTATCAGTGGAATGGTATTTCAAAATTCAGTTTGAATCAACAGTCATTTAATAACCAATATTTAGAACTAAAACTCCCTCTAGGTCACTATTTCTCAAATATCTATTTCGGTAACTATGTAGATTTTGTAAAGACATTCCAGGTTGGACTATCCTGTCTACATATGTCTTTATCTTAGCATGCTCCCAGGCAAGTCCAGATGCATCTTTACATGAGCCAGCAATGTGCCCTTCCATCAAAGGCGGCGAATGGTGTCCTGGGCTGCACTAGGCACAGTGTTGCCAGCAGGTCAAGAGAGGTGATCCTTCCCTTCTATTCAGCTCTGGTGAGGCCACATCTGGAGTGCTGGGTCCAGTTCTGGGCTGCCCAGTACAAGAGGGACATGGACATGCTGCAGAGAGTCCAGTGAAGAGCTGGGAAGATGATGAAGGGGCTGGAGCATCTCTGATATGAGGAAAGGCTAAGAGAGCTGGGACTGTTTAGTCTGGAGAAGAGAAGGCTCAGAGGGGGTCTTATCAACGTATGTAAATACCAGAAGGGAGGGTGCTAAGGCAACCCAGCCAGGATCTTTCCAGTGGTGCCCAGTGACAGGACCAGAGGTGATGGGCACACACTGAAACACAGGAGGTTCCTGCTGAACAGCAGGAAACACTTTTTCTCTGTGCATATATTGCCCAGAGATGTTGTGGAGTCTCCATTCTTGGAGATATCCAAAAGCTGCCTGGACATGGTCCCGGGCAACCAGCTCCAGGTGTCCCTGTTTGAACAGGGGGGTTGAACAAGATGATCTTCTAACCTCAACCATTCTGTGATTCTGTGACATCTGACATGTCATTTTGGTCTGTGCTGGGATAAATAGACAAGCCGCTCAAGAGATTAAGAAAGGTGTTTTGCCAGCATCCTTTTAGGTAGTATTTGGGCGATTAAAATCCTAGCTTTAAAAAAAAAAATGAGAGGTTTTACTCAACAAGTCAGCCAGGATTTGTTCTGAAAACTTAACTCACAACAATAATCCAATAGTTTCAGAAACATTTACGAGACATAGCTAAATCTTGCTAACCTGTATAAATTTATATATTTCCTTATAATCAAGATTATGGAGCCAGTTATGATTAATGAAATGTTCATGTTAATGAAAAAAACTTATAGAGACAGTGTTTTGGTCACTAAAACTATTCTACTTTATACTACCTGATGATTTGATCCTGAAATGGATCAGATGTGTCATACCTTTTTTCTCAACTTTTTCACAGTATAACTCAGTGGGGAAATTTAATTTTGACACTTAACTTATCTGGAGGTTGGAGAAACATTGAAACATTCATGAAACATAAAAAGCATCCCCAGAGTCCTTCATGCTCATGTTTTGTCACCTGTACATTTTGTTTAATTTATATTCTTCCATAGGTGATGAACAATAATGAGAACAGCTTATGTTTGCCAGGATGAATATGTGTTCACTGCTAAGGGCCATGAATTACCAACAACAGTTTCAATAATGAAACACAGCTTGTTTAACACATTCGTATATCTTAAAAGCCAGCTGAACATATGACGGTTTTCAGAAGATTCTTTAAAAGCAAAACTGTAAAGTATGTTGATTTATGCCTCGCCTTGATATTTAAATGAATTATAATTATCCTAGTCAAAGTTTTATGTGGCAACATACCCATTCCATAAGATATACCGCCAATGAGGTATTTTAGCCAACACAACCATTTCTCATAGAATAAAATTTATAGGTATATATATTTTCATTACATATATCTATATCACATGTTTGTGTATATTGATGTATGTGTATATGTGTGTACAAATATGTGTGTGTGTGTATGTATCACATATATAAAGACATATCATATACATAGGATATAGATATATAGCTCTATCTACATATGTACTGGTCCTAAAAAAACCCTGTAGTCTCGTACTAAGGCTTCTGCATTTCCATACTAGAATGTTAGATCTCCATTTTGATAAGGACTCATAATGAAGTCAACTTATACTTATACAAAGCAGCCTAAAACCTCATAAGAAGCACAAATGTGGAATTTACTTCCGTCCTGTGTTCTCTGATGTGACACCGATTTATGGAGTTCTCAGGCTCTGGCACTGTGATGCTTCATTTTACATTTTAATGATCCTCTAGTGGCTGGAACCCAACAGGAACAAATCAAATCAATACATGGGATGGTTCCACCCTAAACTTCTTCAGGAATTGCGTGGAGCAGAGTCTTTGTTCCTTTAGGGGGAGTTTAGAAGGTGCTTCCTCTCCAAACGGAATCAAGTGCTAGTGTATTAAGCACATTTCTTGTGCTGATACAAACTGATCTATGAATACAGGTAGATTTTTAAGCATCTATTTCTATGATTACCCTGGACAAAAACTTATTTCTTTCAGAGCAGGTGGTAAATCTCCATTACACCAGACCTCTCATAATTGCTTCCAAAAATCATATTTTCCCCTTTGTAATTAATAAGTTTTAAGCACAGACAACTCCCATTTGTAGATCCCAAATGCTCAAGTGAGATCTTCAGCAATCCAAGTGTATGCTAGACACTACCCATTCCCCTTTCTAGGCTCATTTCAGCCCTAGGAATAGTAACTTCAAGTGCAAGAGCTTTCCATTTCTTCCCCCAATTCTTCCTGGCCTCCTTCTGACTTCAGTAGCTGCCAAGGATCTAAGTGCATAGAAAAAACAATATTCAGAATTATTTAGGCATGCTTACCCCAGCCTGGTCCTCTGCAAGGACTAACGTAGCATATTTTTCTCTTGTGCTTCTGAGTCTGGATATGTGTACTCATAATATTTAACAGGGAGTGTGAAGCAAATATAATAAGTACAGGTTTATTACATGTAACAGAAGTCTTTTTGTAATCTATGAATAACTACTGTTTAAAACCAAAAGACGTCCCTGGAAAAATAGAATTGCTGGTGCAGATGAACTTTGATGTGTTTCTGGCATTGAGTTGTTCATCAAAATGCTTCATTTTTATCTCCACAGAAAGAAACAAGAATGAGATTGAGCTTAATGGATAGAAATTTAACAATTTAGTAGTTTGGAGGTATATGACCTAGCAAAAGTATCTGTGATTGGCATTGATCACATTTTTGGAGTGTCATTATAATAATCGCTTAGTATGACTATTAAACACTTGACAGGCTTTTCATTATAAGTTTGTGTTATTAGGAGTTTTCAGCTTAAATACATTATCCCCTAACAACCATGGCCTTAATGTAAAAGGAGGAAAACATACACTTTGTAACATTTTCCCCCTTTTTTTTTTTTAGGATAAAATAGATAAAGTGGCAGAGAGAAGGTGAAAACAACTGCTTGATCTGGTTTTAGTATGTGATTTAGACTTTTTCATATGCATAATCTTAATCAGCTATAAACCAAAGAAGAATTCAACATACATGAGTAATAAGAGCTAATTCTTACCCTGTGTTAACAACCAAAAGACGAGGGTGGGGGCAAACCTTATCACCGGAATGTGCTGCTTCAGGAAAGACACCTTAATCAAACCAGTATTTACATAAAGCTAAGCACATGCTTAATTTCCAGCAACCTGTTTTGTCTTATGAAAGAGGATGACATTAAAATTTCTTAACAAATCCACTAAAGAAACAGACAGTATAGTGGTAGTATTTGTACTTTAGAACCTTATAGCTTTATATTTAACAAGCATTTCTCTAAACTGGAGAAATTTCTTTATTTACCATCCCAGTTAATGCAAGATCTAATTTAGACTGTGTAACAGTACAAAAAAGGAACTTCACAGTGTTAGTCTGTGACCTTCCAGAGGAATGTGAACTGTAATATATAGACCCAATGTGTAGTCTTTTCTGCTGTATGAAGATTACATTTCAGAGGTTGGTCCACATTGTAAGGGAAAGATATAAATTAAGATAGTGGAGGTGTATTTGAGATATTTACCTAATGCTATTAATTTCTTAATACCTAGTCTCAAAACTACTAAGATGGTTCTTCTCATTAAATGTCTGATATATGATAAATGAAATAGGAAACCCAGTTATTTTTAATTGTTTGAACAGACAAGACAGGAAAAATGGATCTAAGGCTGACAACAGTTCTAAGCTGAATCACAAGGATAAATTTCGTAGCTTTGATCATATAAAAAGCCATTGGGATTTGGTTTAAAAAAATAAAAAGTTTAAATATCAAAAGAGGTAAATTCATGATCATTCTAGAATTTCAGAAGGAGATGGGGAAATAGACTCACTAAGAGGTAGATCATTTTGGTTTGGTGTGTGACAGTAGAGGAAGAGGAAGAAAAAGATCCATTCCATTTTGAATTATGACAATTCCCATAAAATGGCCTGCCAGAAAATGAAAAAACATCTTGATTCTGGAAATAGCGAACATAAGGTAATAACTCTAAACCCATCCAGATCCTACAAGCTACAAGAGGACAGGATGTGGGAAGGAAAAGACATTCTCTATACTGAAAACGTGAAGTTAGCCCTTGAGTACAGCAGGAAGGAAATGAATCAAAATGACGCATCAGTACTGAAGATATTAATTATTACTAGATTTTCACACACAAATCCCACAGGTTGTCTGTTAAAAGAAATAAATTTAAAATCAAATCAGGTTATTATTTATGTGTAGGTAATACAAGAGGAAGTTTATCAAGGACAGCCCATTCTCCTGGCACAGTACAAAGCGCTCTTCTTTCCTGGCAAGAAGAAGAGTTCTTTCCTCCGGAGGATACTTCTTTTCCGAGAACAGGATTTTCAAGGGATGTGGGTTTTCTGTAATGTTCTTCTGGGACCTTCCCTGGTCTAGCCATATTCCAGTTCTACATATTGTATAAAATCAGAACAAGAGTGAAATATTAAAGATTCACTAACATTAGTTCTGTTACTGCATACTGACTATATAAAAAAAAAAAAGAATAAAAGAACTGCATTGATTCAGTCAGTGGAATATTCTAAGTCTTCAAGGCAGGGCCAAATTCAAAAGCAAGGCTTGAAGCAACAAAGAAATAATGATGTATTGCACAGGTAGAGTAAACGAGGTGTAGATATGCCATTTTAAACACTACAATTAAGATAGAGTCCTCAGCGTTGTCAGCAGAGAGATGGTGGTTGACAAGATTGCCTAAAGCAGTTATTTTTTACACATCACAAGTGAAGTGGAAAACATATACTGGAAGACTATGAGACTTCTGATCCAGAATCAGAATAATAGACTTATTCACATTCAGCAGACATATTCTTATGGCACTTATGATCAACAAACTCCAAATGAGAACAAGAAGGCAGATAGAATTCAATGGTTGAAAGACTTTACCAAAAGGGACATAATTTGTAATTTGTAGGCTGACTGTGGGAGAAAAATACATATCATTCATGTTGCAAAGGGAAACTTATTATGTATCCAGACCATGTATTGGCATATAAGCTTGTCGTGGATCTTCTAGAGCTGAAGAGCAAATTGAAAGCAAAGTAACATATATCTAAGCAGTTTTGAGCAGGAGAGCTTTTCAAATTATATATATGCAACAAAGTGCACCTTGTGAAAGAAGAACAACTGTCTCAACTCTCTTTTCATCAAGGTTCAATAAATGTACTAGTTTCAGACATGTTTTCTTTAAATAAATTTACCAATGCAGACAAACTGATGAACTCAGATGCTGCCATAAGCAGGAAAAAGATTGTCCACCAAAGCACACTTTGTGAAGTTTTTAACAGGCAATGTCAAAAGTTTTGTGGATTCCAAACAGACTGGAGGCTTAGTCTGGCACAGGAACTATGTTTGTACTGCTTTAAACATCCAGCCTATGGACTGCTCCCTGCTCCTTAAGCCAAATTATACTGGGCTTTTCAAATGTGCGTTGATGTAGCTTATTCCTCCATCATGGAACACATCATGGAACAGTGGTTACATTTATGACTCATAACTCTCAGAGCAATCTATGGCTAGATACATACCCCATATGCCTCTGTGCATCTTCATCCAGACCCTTCCAGGCCACAAACACCATGTTCAACTGCACTAGTGGCTTTCATTAAAAAAATTGACTTGTGCTTAGCATTGAGGTAACATCTGTTACATGTTGCAATAACATTCTGCCCACTGCCACTGCTCCTGGTGTCTGTCATCGAAACTGTATATTCTGCCTATGCTTTTGGCTGACAGTCTTCATTATCTTGGACTGTTCATAGATCTTCCTTGGTCTCTGTCACGATGTTACTCCAGCTGCCACTGGTTAGAAACATCAAACTAGATGGGTAGGACAGTACTTCTAAGCAATTAGGATTAAACTCAATGCTAATTACACAGATATGGCATGGTTACCCTTGCAGTTTTCTTCAGGAAGCTGCTGTGAAGAAATAGCACATCCCTTGCCAACATTCTTTATCAGCTGAGACTACAATAACTATTGCTTCTTTGGAGTCATGCTGCCCTCAGCCTTTGAGACCCAGTTCAGGATTGGCAAGGCATTTTGGGAATGATTGCATCAGTTGTCCATGCAGTCACTATCCAGGCTGTCTATGGATGATTTACTGTGACAACCTATCTGAGGTCATGGAAGCTCTGGCCCAACATGGGCTGGCCAACTGGCAGAGGGCAGCAGGCAAGGCCAGGTAAAATGTGTCCCATGAGGCTTTTATGGGTATGTCACCTGCAATTGCTGGCATTTGTTTGCTCCCGAAGCACTACCAAGGATCAGCAATAGATTAAACTGTTAGCCAGCTACATGTAACATGCTAGAGCCTTTAGTGATTCATCTCTATATGAAAGGAGATAGGATGACAAATTCTTTTTATCCATGACCATCAGAGCACTTGGGGCATGAGCAAGAGACTACAGGGAGCAAGACACTCCTTTAATCATTTTTACTGTACATTCACTTTGGGACAGTCATCGGCCATGCAGCTTCTCTGTGGAAGGCACATTCATCCAGCTGACAAAATATGTGATCTGAGGGCTAAGATGTATTATACTATTCCCAACAATGTGCAGATTATCACTGACTGCTGCACTTAATACAATCTATGTGAAGAAGTTTGCAGTATATTCAAGGCAAATAAGTATCTTTCATGCTATTTGCAATCTTGTGTCTACTGTTGGTAAATGTTTCCAAATGCAGATTTCCAAATAATCATACTGTAATAGGACTAAGTACAGCAATATAGCACTTGCTTTGAGTCACATACAGATTTAAGGTGAGGAATTTTGGAGAATGCTATTAATTTAATAACACATAAGAGCCAGCCTCACCAGGTGGTGAATTTTGTAGCATGCTGAATACTCATAGCTTAAAAAAACCTCAAAGTGTTCTTCCTGGTTGACTGACTGTGTTCAGCATTTCCCATGGTTTCTATGGCGGGGACCTAAAAATTCAGCCTCCTGCACTGCTTTGCTGACAAACATTCATTGTTCCTGGAAGTAACTTTAAAGAAATGTAGAAATCTCTTTACTTTTCTTCCATATCCTGTCCAACAAACTCCTTATTATCTCTTACAACTAATTTACATCAAAGATACGTCATCCGCTTAAGATCAAATTATTTCACACAAATCACTCTTGAGACGTCATCAGGGTACATCTACACTTTAAACAGGCTAGGTGGATCAGAAAACAGGAATGTGGAGGGTCAGCACAAGCTAACTTATACTGCCAAGACTGGGTATGTAAAAGTAATTGGAGTAAGATATAGATAATAAAAATTGTTTTGCATTTGGTATACTTTTTCTACATAGATACAAAATACACAAACAGCTGTATTTGGTATTCATGTCAATAAGTTTATTCCATCCTACAGAAATCATATTGTCACTGTAATCACATGAGAAAAATATCTCTGAAAATTAAACTGATAATTGCTAATTTAATTTGTGATGATCTAAACCAAAACATGAGGGATTTTTGGCATGCATGGGGAAATATATTTTATGTATACAAAAGCTATCATTGACTGCAACAGAATTTATAACATCTAATATATCTTGTCACAATGGATGGCAGATTTTACTGAAACACTTACTAATGAGACCATTGTTTTTGGATTCCTTACCCAACAGTATAATTGCGGCTGACAAAAAGCATCTTAAAATTCTTTCAGCAAAGGTGTCAAAATAACTTTCATTCAGTCTGCCTTCAGCAGACTTCATTCCCAATGACAAAGGACAAAAAAATCTGCTCTGCAAAGAACTAACTAAAAATGTACAAAGTTTTTCAAAAAGTTAAGATTATTATTTTTCAGTTAATAAACTGAAAACAGTTAAGCATGAAGTTCACTTAACAAAGACATTTTTTATGTATTAACAAATGCATCATAGGCAAAAATGATTCTCAGGCCACTTTGAACCATGCCTGCAGGCAAATGGCACAAATAAAAAGGACTCTGACCAGATCTTGAAATGGAATTCAGGTAAACAATAAAAGCATAACTGCATGTTGAATTTAAAAAAATATTGAACTTCATCACTAAAGACATATAATCTATACTGAGAATTTCTCATATATTGTGGGGAGATTTTATGAGTGCTTGGACTGGGTGCCCAAGATAGCAGTAGGCCTGGTGTAAAAATGGCTAAAGAGAGGTAGCCACCAAGCAACATTTCTGGATCACGTAAAAATTTTCATTTTTCAAAATTTATCAAGTTTGGTGAGTTTTTTGGACCCACAGCTACTCAGTCAAAATGGCATTTTTATTTGTCTCCCAGAATGGCCATATTGGCCAAGATGTCCCTGCTGTGGCAGGGCAATTGGAATAGATGATCTTTAAAGGTCCCTTCCAACCCAAACCATTCTGCAGTTCTATGATTCTATGGTTTATTTTTCATGTTTCATGTATTTGATTATAAACCTGTTTGCCTATATGAGAGTTGCTGGTTTCACAGGAAGTAAACCATCTCCATGCTTTGGAGATCCAGCAAAGTCTTTAAGTACAAACTCTGCGTTAGCTTGTAAATGGGATGAGACTGTGTAGTTTAACACTGAGTGCAACACTCATACCCTAAAATCTGCCATTGTGAGCTAGAACAGAAAGTTTATTGGGGAATTCATAGTATTTTCAAAAATCAGAAATTTTTGATACATTGGATGGATCTAACTAGTCAAACAGTGTTGTATTTAATCCATAGAAATTCATAACAAAGTCAAATAAAATTGTCTCTTTTAAATGTAAACACACTTACAAGCTTGGAAAGGATGAAACCCTAAAGTTACAGAACAGTTCTTATCCTGTGCAGCAATATTTATTTGTTTTATTGAAATATGTATTTCATATATCTCTGTCTATCTGCGTCATATAACCTATATGCATAGATCTATTAAAAAAAAAAGTCAGTGGAATTTGTAGCAGCCTTTTAATTTTCTCTCTTATGCATTGGAATGTCTTGAAATTTAAAGGGCTTCAGAGAGTTCATATAGGATCTTTAAATGTTCAGAGATATTGCTGGTTTAGTTTATATTAATTTCTGAAATATTTTGGTACAGGAGAATGTAGTTTATATAAAAACCAATTATTTAATGAAAGTCAATGTATATTAGAAAAAGTATTTTAGAAAACCCTCTAAATGTGTGCATGGAATTAAATTATCGAGAGTTCAAGTACAGGACATTCCTGAGAACAATATAAAGCCAGCGGATTTACAGAGGAATAGAAGTAGCTGTATTCAAGGTATCTAACTCATTGCAAGCAAAATCTAGTAAAGCTGTCCTTAGTACTTATCCTCTAGGCTCCACATTGAAATGAATGTTTGCTTTAGTTTCCCATATTTTTGTGGCAGCAAAAAACTAAAATTCTGCATGTATATATCCTTAACTGTACAGACTTACTCATTGTAATTTTAAGGGTATGAAATAATAAAATGAAAAGTATACATTTCTTCATAAGACTTCACCCAAAATACTTACTGCAGGAATTTTCCAACATTGTCAATATTGGACTCATGCTTGTCCCACTGAACTCAGTATCTGACTTGAGTTTGAAGAACACTGGACTAGTTTTGAGCACTTCTGAAATCTTATTCTAACTTCATAAATATTCAAGATAATATACCCTACAATATTTTGTACTAACAGAAACTTGACAGAGACTTTGAGGAATTTCAGGATTCAAAGGATATCTACCGAATATACACAGAAACTTGTACTCAGATTTTCCTTTCTCCAACATCTCTATGTCTACTTCATAATTTATGATACTTTTGAGGTTCCACACACTTAAGAATCATACATAAATATAAATTAACCTTCAACTGAGATTCGTATTTGTTTATTAAAGGGATCTGGAATCCGTGCCTTAAGCATTTTTGTCTTCCTACCTAGTTTATTCATTTGGAAACAACTCCTGAAATTTTAAAACCTTGGAGCATTATGGCTGATAAGCAGTTTTATGACATTTTTTTCTTTTTGTGCAAATTCAGAAATCTAGATTACAGGAGGCATATTTATCTTCTGTTAAAGAGGAGCTTCAGAAGAGGTGTTTGGGCTGAGGAGTTTGTAGGGTTTACTTCTACCTCTGTTCTGACTTTTCCAGTTTCTCCACAGGAACCTGGTGCTAGTCTTAACGTGAAAGTCAATAAAAGGTCTATTCTAACTTTAAATACCTTTTTGAGAGAGGAGAAGGAGAAAGATTAGACTTTGTCAAGCATTTTTGTTGGTGCCAGTGATCTCAGTCGTTCATTTCAGACTGTAAAATATAATGTACTTTCCCAGTGATTGTACTTCTGTGCTCAGAACAGTAGGTTTGGCACATGAAGTTGAGTAGGAGCATGGAGATGTATTAGTTCGAAATGGGTCATAAAATAAGGACCTACATTTGTTTGCAACAGTGACAACAGTCAGAAAATAGATTCTGATGCATTTAAATTGTTTCCATTGTTAACCAACTAACCTGTACAAGGCATTTCCAAAACTCTCTCTCGTACCAGAATTTTAAAAATGAGTTATCTTTTGTCATAACATGTTATTCGAGCTAATAATTTTATCACACACAGGAAGTTAAAATAAAGAATTAAAACTGTTAGAAGAGCCAAGCTTAGGGAAAAAAAAAAAAAAAATTATAACCTCAATGGATATAGGTTGGAAGTATGTGAGCCAGACAAAAATTTAATACATAAGGAAATAGAATTAGTAGACCAAGGTATCGAACAGCTCCTTAAACTCAAATTATCATTAGTTTTTGAAAGACTCCCAAGGTATTTGAAAATCAAGAACCCTTTATTGTAATTATCTAGATTTGCTTTATTCTATTTACTAGTTATGCTTTGAAATGCATGATGCCTGTTTGAATTATGGTGGAACTAAGAGGCATTTTGTTTTCATAATCTTATGCTTTTCATACGCCTGAATGGTTGAAGTCTCTCACTGACAGCACTCAAATACATTGTCATTGCACCTACTAATGAGGGCAAAGTTGTACAGCCTCAGGTTACTTTATTAATTATTTTCCAAATTTTAATACCAATACCCTTCATAGAAACAATGTGTAGTTTTCACAGATATAGAGCTACCATACAAGAAGGTACAAGATACATATGATTTCAAACCAAGCCTGCCTTTTAAACCTACACACCTCAGCATATATCAGAATGCGCTATAAAATATTGCTTATTTCCACCTTGACGTTCAGCCACCATCACTGTAGTGTATGAAATCAGACCTAATGAGTACTGAAAACAGTGTGTCAGGGTAGTCACAGGTCTGCCTGAGCTGCAGGATTATATGGATGTATTACAACACAGGCTGAAATTAATTTAAATAGTTGCAGGCTAATGAATGGCAAAGGAAAAGAAGGGCTAAATTTTGAAAATCCCTCAGAAAATTAAAAAATACCTGAACATACAGTTTCATCTGCTCTGACTAGGCTACAATCTGGTGCACAAATTAAAGCTAGCATGTGGTTGTCTTTTCTACAGCTCAGTACTGTAGAGCTACCTTTAAGCTTGCCACATCCTTGATACTAGAATTACTGAGCCGGTAGATGACTCAGATTATAAGTGTAGATGTTGTTTATGTAAAGCACTAGGGATTGGTTTACTGCAGCTTGGCCCTTTTTCACCTCTCAAAATAAATAACAAACTTGCTCTCTAAGTGCCAAAATGGTTTCAACTTTTCTGTAACTCCAGTTGGTGTTTTAACCTTGTCTGAGCAGTTTCTTTAAGACCATTGTAAATGAACCACTAGGGATAAATGCTGTAGGAGTGAGCTTGAAGCAAAATTCTTCCCCGATCAGCAATTCTTACAGATAATTTATGTCAAGTTGATTTCCAAAGGTTGGTTCTGAGATTGCACATATTTATCTGGTTATTTCTTAAGATTCATGTCATGAAATTGTGTGGCTCCTCAGCTCTTTTTGATGACAAAGCTTGTGCTGCTTCTCTATTAAATTAATTGAAATCTCCTATACCAATGTACTTTCATGTCTTCTGGTATCCCAAAGGCAGGCATGTCAATCACACAATCACTCTGCTGCTGTTCTGCAGTTGACCTAATTCGGCACTGAAAAGGAACAAGCGCTTCTGTGCAATCAAACTGGAACTGATGGATACCAAAGAGACCTTGATAGACTCACTTAGTACCAGGCAGTGGTAGTAAGGGAGGGAAGATAGAGCAAGAGAGAATGCACTGGGGAAAACAGTTGCTTTGGAAGTGATTTTTTTCTTTACAAATCTGTACAGAAAGAAGCAAGTGTAAGTATACAAATAGGGTAATGTAGCGTGAGTTCTTTCACACACATAAATGATGTTCACACACAGCCCAGTTTTAGGTGTTCACCTTTGTTTCTAATCACCCAAGGCTTCCTGTACAATTAGCATATGGGAAAAATTTCCTTTTGTGGATAACATAAAAATTTCCTACTGTGGGTAACAAGGAAACACTTTTTCACTGTAAGGGTGTCTAAGCACTGGAAAGGATTGCCCAGAGGGGTTGTGGAGTCTCCATCCTTGGAGATATTCAAAAGCCACCTGGGCAACCAGCTCTACATGTCCCTGCCTGAGCAGGGGGTTGGACCAGGTGATTTCCAGTGGTGCCTGCCAACCTCAACCATTTACTGTGATTCTGTGATTCTATGAACTCTTAAAACCTACTTTGGTCCTTGGAATTCAGAGGAAGCCCAGGACAACATGTTTGCCTCCATAGGCATCAGTCACTCAATAAAAGTATTCCTCTGTCCCTGGGTCCCCTTTCCCCAACCTCCAAATGGTAAGTGTCTTTAATTGTTCTTCTGAAATTAAAGAAAATGTAGCCCAGGGTGAAGTATTTCTCTTAGGAAACAATAAACAAGGTGTACAGAGTTTCAGAATTTTATTTTGGAAGAAAAAAATGAGATATTTTTCTTCCCTTAAAATGTAATAAGAGATGACAGAAATAGGAATTCTGAAATAAATCAACAGTTATAGCCGAGGAATAATTTCTGTACCATAAAAAAGCCAAATTTGGATTTTACAGAAGACTATATGGCTGGCTTTCTAGTGTCACCTTTTTGGAATCAAATCAAGGTTGATTGTGTATGGCATTTCGACTTTTACAGAACAGACAGTTTATGTGATTTATCAGTTAAAGGCCCATTGAAAAACATTTGGAGACAGAAATCTGATTAGATGTTGTTCAGAGCCTCAATAAATATTTAGGGAGATAAGTCTTACTGAAATTAATGGAAATTAGATCCCTTAAAACCACTGAGAATATAAGCCATGGATGCTTGGATACATTGAAAAAAAATGAAGATATTACGTGACTGATTATGTGTTCTTTTAAAGGGCTGGAATCTGGACCCAGATGAAACTAATCTGATTCCAGATTCAAGTTTACTCCGCTTTCTAAGAAAAAGAAACACTTTTGAGGTCTACCCGAAAAGGGCATGAAGTCTAGAAAACTGTCCTCAGGCAATTTAATTACTTCTTGTCCCGCCACCTGTACTTATATTTGAAGTTTGTTTCACCTTTTGAAAGAAGGTAATTGAGTTGGCATAGTTACTAGCACTTTTATCTTTTTGTCCCGCAAAGTGTTCTCAGGAAGCCTGTAGTTCAGGTTAGAAATCTGAATAGGTGAAGATACACCTTGAATGGATTAAGGCCTTTCTGAAGCTACCAAAAATGATCTGTAAAGAAACATAACAAAAGATTAATAGCAGCCTTGCAGAATGAAGAAAAATACACCGTTTAGTGCTATGTAAGGAGATCTTCATATTAATGAATCAGAAATCTTTTCTACTTGTACCTGTATAATAAACCACCAAGTTGCTGTCTGGCACTTATGAATGCAGGACACATTCTATTTATATTTATACCCTTATAAGAAGACTATTTCTTATATAGGATGTACATGCAATATCCAGTGATCAAACATAAACAGACCAGTGAGATCAGGGATCCCATTTGATGTGGGCAAGAAAAAGAACAAGCACTATGTTTGTTCAGCTTATTTCTTCTATGCATTGTGAGAGGTTGCACCAAAGATATACTTTGGTCTGTGAACATATCCTGTGAGAGCCTCCTTTAGTTGCCAGTTGCCCTCTGTGCATCAGAGTTTGCTGCTAAAAGATGTCTGAGAGTTATTTTATTTCAGTATCGTCTCTACAAAGCTCTGTTCAGTTCCCTCTCCCTTGACATTCATGTAACCTATCTTCAGTCAGCCTCATTAGTCACCTTGACTGTAATTTCAGTGCCTTGTAGGTTGGGATAGCCTGTGGGAAAGAGTTGCTTCTGTTTATCCTCTACAGTAGGTAGCTACTGTGTAGAAAAGATAGTTGCAACTATTTACTGTTCTTAAATACTGATATTTTACTTCCTCATCTGCAGGAATTTGCACAGGGGTCTGCATTCACACTTGATATTCTGATGTGAGAAAGTGGCAAAAATAGTGCCTTCACCCAGAACAGCCCTCAGCATAAACCAAACTGCAGCTTCCAGAGCAGTGGAAGGTGTGTCTCACATCTGGGCGTATGTGTGTGTTTCTGCTGAAGGACAAAACACCAAGCATGCAACTTCCTGAAGAAAGACAAAATTTTGCTTGGTCGTGCATTCTTCTATGTCTAGAGAACAGAAATAACAATCTTCAAATGATGTCTTTGAAGAGGAGAGACCAGAATGATTTGTGACTCAGGAGGTGAGTTTTTGTTTAAAGGTCTGTAAGGAACTGTCAATAAAGATTTCATAAAATGATAGAACTGGAAAAATGCTAGAGAGGATCTGTTCAAATTTTACAATGCTTTTGTGAATGCTGTGAAGACATATATTTGCTCACTGACATCCATGAAGGTAAATTAGAAAGATATAATCAGAACATGATCTTTAATGGATTACCTCATTGTCAGGATTTACAGAAAGGTGTGTACAGTGTACATAGGCAAAAAAGGGCTTTTTTGTCTGAAATGTGTAGAAATTAACTCTGAAATTATTGTTCTGAAGTTATTAGATTTAGATAATTGCTGTTCTCTGATAATATCAATCTTGTGTTCTAAGTAATTATATATTCCAATAAAGCCTTACCTTTTTTCTGTGAGTTGGTTTCTTTTGCTTCCATTTATTACCATCATCTTCTATACCTCCTTTGTTTAGTCCCTTATATTTTACTGTACTGCAGAACAGTATTTGGCCTGTTATACATAAGAAATAAAAGATCATGACTAACTTAATTTTCCAGCAAACACTGCACTTGTTTCTTTTCTTTAAATAAATTGTTCAAACACTTTTCTCTTTTGGAGAGGCCATTGTCTTCAAGCTAGAAGCAGTCATGCCTTCCAAATCTTAAAGAGGAGGAAAGGGGAGGCAGCTCTTTCTCCTCAGTGATGACATTAACTTCAACATTTGGATCTGAAAATCATCACTTTCCCTAAAATGAAAGAGAAATAACAGGGCCATTAAGTACCTACACCAGGAAAAAGAATTAAAAATCATATTAATAATCTCAGGATGAATTGCTCGCTATTATACTGTCTTCTTTGCTACAGAGAAACACACTGAGATGTACAATCAGGCCAGATAAACACATGTTGATAGGATTTTTACATAAAAGCAGTGCACCCCTTGGGTGTTAGTACCATTTTTTGTTAAACAGTTTCATTTTGACAAGTTACTGCATACTTTCATTCAAAACCACCTCTCGTCTGACACAAGTGAAGAAGAAAGGGAGGCGAAAAAAGGAGAAAGTGGCTTTGCTTTACAGAGATTACCAGTCCTCCACAGACATATTCAAATCAGAAAAGCTGTGAAATACATATTCAATAATTTGATGAGGAAAAAATGATAGCTAAGCCCTCTTGACCTTTTACGCAGCCCATTAACACAGTCCGCTAACACCTGCTTTGTAATTAATGTGCTAATCAAGGCAGCAGGGTTTACCAGTTACCACATTTCTGTACAGATTTCCAGCTTTGTTGCCATGTTGCTATCTCAATTAGTCTGCAGCACTCTTAATGTAGCCTCCTCCTGCAGGAAGAAAATTGGTTTCAGATGTGAATGCTTCATAATGAAGCAATCCCTTAATGTATAGTGAACTTATGCATTATGCTGAAACTAATTTTCTTTCTTCTAGAAGTGTATGTGTGCTTAAAACTTAGGTGCAGAACAAATGATATTCATATTTGTCCCAAAATGAGATATTTGGGAACAGTTTATAATAAACAGGCAAACTGTCACCACCATAGAGTTGAAAAAACTGTTCACTCAATATGCTGTTTGCTTAGGTTCTGTCCATATACGCACACAAACAAATCATTTTATGTCATATATTTCATGTCCACTTGCAATATTAATACCATTAGAATTACTGAAATGTCACCTGGAAAGCAGAAAAGCATTTGAAAACTGTCATGTGGATAAGGTTCCCATGGAAACCAATTTCCTTGATATCCATGTGTTCAATATAACTGCCTGTAATTTTGTTTGGATACTCGTGGATAAAAAGCTGTAACAATAAGTTGGAAATAAGTTACGCATTTTTAAAAGATTATAAAAATATTCATTTAATGCACTGTGTGACTCACGCAATAGAATAGCACTAACCTTATCAGCATTCATCACTTCTAGCCATAGCTGTCATGCTACATATGATGTGTATGGCATGTTGACTTTGGAAACCAAAGGATTTTACCAGAGTAAACACAGTGCCTTGAGTTCTTTGTTCAGTACGTAGAGGAGTTATACTAGGACAGCGGGGTTAAGCACATTTGCAATGTAGACTACAACGTCATTGAATCCCCTACTGCAAGTCCCTAAGATTGGTTACCTTACACAGTGCTCCTGTGTCACAAAACCACACAACTCCAGAACAGGAGACACTTGTGCTGAGAATAAATTGTAAGGTTGCCCCTACCCAAAAGTACTTACAATAAAATTGAATGTGGCAGGTATAATTAGTGAGAAATTAAAGTAACTGAGACGCAGAGATGAAACTTTCTCACAAGGCTGCCTGGGTAAGAGTTAATAAAAGAAATTACCAAAGGAAATAGTCCTTGTGAATAATCGTAAAGTTTATTCCCTAAAAACCAAACAGACAAAAAACCACCAACCAAACCCCAAAGCAAACCCTAAATGGTTTGTTGGTGTTCTGGGGGTTTTGTTGTTTTTTTTTTTCCCTTCTAGTTTTGATTCCATAAAAGCCAAAAAACCAAAATCTCTTTCTCTCTCCTTTCTCCAAAAATGAAACAGAACACCCTCAGATGCAATCTGCTAAACTGTAGGCAAGTAACTAACCAACCACATGGTTAGGACCCTTGTTTGGAATAAGAAAGTTCAGATCTCTTATGAAACAGTAAGGGCTTGAACTTTAGCAGTTTGCTGTTTTAATTTCCTCTCTGCTCTGGTTTTGGCCAGAAAATTCATCTTGTACACAACAAACATCACCAAGTCCTGCTTCCTTTCCTTTTTTTTGGCTTAAGAAATTTGGTGTCTTGAAGGCTGGATTTTTTTAGTTTTGGTCTCCTTATATCCTGGAATCATCTAAGGCTACATTAGTCACCTATATCCTGTTACTTAAGTTTCTTCAGCCATCTCATATCCTTAGTCACACTATGTCTTTAGCTCCTCACATTTCTGTTTACCGTGTAAATACTCCCATGAGATACATGGTCCTGTTATTGAAGTAAGATGCTTCTTCAACATGAATATGTATATCCATGTGAACTATGTAATAAATGATGAGTAATTTTTTCTGTCTTTTTACGGAAGATGAAAATCAAATATCTGAAAGACATCTACATTTAGTTTAAGAAACCTGCAAGTGAGGATTCTTTCTTCTGACATTTTTCATGCGTAGAAGGGAAAAAACCCAATACCCTAGAAATAGAGAGAATATGTGTTTGAGTAAGACAACACTAGTAATAAAGGGGAAATAAATTAGGAATACAGACTTTTTGCTTCCTTCAAAACCAGTTTGTGAAGATTTTCAATTGTAAGCCATTGTGTTATTTCAGTGGGTCCCTAGATAAACTGTTTGCTATCTTATAAATCTGATAACCTAGATTTTCTGAGTTACATGGCTAAGTTTTGAGCCCATGTAAAATAGAAATAAGGAATGTGCTGAAAGCTTGAGGTAATTCTTTTTTTTGTTGTTGTTATTAGAGCTGCAGTGACAGCTGTAACAAGTACAAATTTTCCAGAAAGTGCAACAGCATATTTTACCTCTTTAGATATATTCTACTTATTACAAAACTGTTAACCTGAGTATACTTTGCTGCACTGCCTACACATCCAATTCAAGCCATAAGCGGAAGAGAATTTAAAATTTTATAAGCCATTTCCTGGAAGTAGCAAAAGACTCCACTGCTGATAACTGGTCATTAATGTCCCTGATTCTGAATTAATATCCTTAATTCTGCCTGTGCTATACTGATGATATGCCTTGGCACCAAATGAAGACCTGATGTTTTTTCTGTAGCCTACATCACTTGTTACTTCATAGGAGTGTACCCACTGTTACATACAGAGCAAATTTGAAATATAATTTTATTTTGCACTTTGTTTCCCTGGTTAAAAGAAGGAGAAGTCACGTAATTCTAAAATCATTCTATTGCAGTTCCAATATATCAAGACAAGATTGTTCTGAGATTCTTTGTTCAAATACTAAACAAGGCAGTAACTGCACAATCTATGTGTCAAACTCATGAAAAATGTTTCTGGATAGTCGAGAGACATGCACAAAACCTTCATGCAGTGAATTGTGGAAAAGGACAAGAGAAGAAAAACCAGGATTGTAGTGTTTAAGGGCTTAAAGTGAGACAGTCACTGAGGAAATGGAGCAACAGAGACTTTTGTCTCCAGCAAGCTACCTTTTACTTTTCTGAGAAGTTCAGATAATAAATCGACAAGGCAAGTGTCCTGATGATATATGTATCTAAACTTGAATTACTGGCTGTTATGAACAAAGCTAAAGTTTTGGCTTCCTCTGTCTTCAAAACTCCTGGAAATGTGATAAGATTACATCAATAAAAAATTAATGTTTCTGATGGTAGATCCTAACATTAAGATGATTTTCAGACTTACTGCTCTTGTCCTTAGAATGACTTAGCATTTAAATATATCCTTGGAACTTTTATGAAAAAAAAGACCATATTCCTTCTTTCGAGGCTCAGTTTTTTCTGTTTTCGTTTAGCAGGTTTTTAACACTTAATAACAGCAGGTAATTCTTTCTGAGATGCTTTTCCCTTGTATATACTAAAATACTTTTTCTCAGATAGCAAATTTGAGTAGTAGTTATCTAATATTATTATTTGCAAATAGTTGGAAAAGTGAGCAGACATGAAAATGAGGTTATTTTCAATGTTTATGGACTGTTTATCTCACTAATATTTTACTCTACTTTTTTTTCACTACATTGGAGGAAAATTGTTTTTTTCTTAGTCTTAATTATTATTAAACAATTTAACAAGTTTTAACTGGAATTTTTAGTCTCTTAAAATATGTGGGACTATTTACTCATAATATTCTTGCCAATTTGGATTGCAGTCTAAATAGAGAATGAGTGGATACATGGAGTATTATACAAATGTTTTCAAAGTAAGCTAATGTGAAGAGAAAGTAAGTATAAATACCTTGCTAACTCTTCGTGTTTAGCAGATAAAGTAAACATGAGAATGATTGTCCTAAATCTGTAGTATTAAACCTGAATGAAAACTGGTCATCTAAAAATATAACATAGTGGTGAAATAGTTATTATATGCACATTACATTGCTAGTTGCATATTCTTAGCATTCTTTTTGTAGCATAAAGGGCTTTTTAAATCAATCTTCCTTCCTCAAGCATGTTACAACTATAAGTACACATGTAAATGTATATGTGTGTCTGAATATGAATATGCCTAGATTCCTACAAAGACATTATAAAGTCAAAACTGTTTATTACAATAAAATGTGAGAACCCAAATTTTGTTTGTAATTGATCAAGCCCTGAAGTAATCTTTAGGTTCATATTATAGAAGTCTTTTATACTGCATCATCTTCAAAAGAGACTATCAGACTCAAATGCACGACTACAGAAATATCTCCTAAAGATTTTTAACTTAATGGGATTGGTGAAGTTTCCCATTCTATATGTTTTTGTGTTTCTAAAATGTAGTCTTCCACCTTATTCTTCTGTAAGAGTCATAAAGCTAAATGTCCTTGTTCCTTTGCACACTGTGGAATATGAAATAATATAGAATTAGTGGGATATTCCTATGGAACAAAAGAGGATATAACTAAGCATAATTGTTTCTAAATAGAAAAATCCCTGCAATTTAGAAACTTTTCAAGGGTGTTCTTTTTCTATTGTTTTCTTATGGTTAATCTCATTGCTTGTAATATTCTTGTATGTGAAGCTTGCCTTGTGAGCTCAT
Source organism: Harpia harpyja (assembly GCF_026419915.1). Classification (NCBI taxonomy): domain Eukaryota; kingdom Metazoa; phylum Chordata; class Aves; order Accipitriformes; family Accipitridae; genus Harpia; species Harpia harpyja. The sequence goes on along the minus strand of NC_068944.1, from coordinate 17,140,114 downwards.
AAAAAAACAACACAGAACTGTATTCTCTGTACTGCATAGGAATGACTCTTGGTCATTTTTCTTGTTGAAATGACTGAATAGCAATAATTTCAGGGTAAAGCTCCATAACACAGATAGTACCATAATTTTCTTCTTCATGAGTGCTTCTTAGAGTTTTAATAGAAACACGTGTTTTAAGTAAATAACAGCGTGTGTGTGTGGGTATTATTATTTTGACTCATATCGGTCATTAAGAACTGAACTGATGGAAAAGATACATTTCCAAAATGCAGTAATCCCTCATCCTGAGGCAATTAAAGGTTTTATGCAAGGCTTTTAAAGCTCAAATACATATGTGTTTTTCATTTGAAAAACCAAGCTGGCATCTTTGGAGGATCCACGTAAGTACACTCACTGATAGAGAATATTGGATCTGGGTAGCTAGCTAGTACAACCTCTCCCGATCCAATGTCGGGGAAGGTTTCGATATGATCCCAAGAGCGAGATTAAGACAGAAACGAGGTCAAATGCCATATACTCAAAAGAGTTTTTATTATCAAAAGTATCAAAAGTAGAAAATAGTAACGATAGGATAGAATGGAAAAAAAGGCAGAAATCAAGCAAGCAGTTGGGATAGAGTTGCAAGGATAGTCACCACCATAGATCCAGCGGTGTCCCCTTGGTCCCATCTTGAATTCTTCAGTGGTGTGTGCACCACGGCTTGTCTCCACAGTCTTTTATAGGGCATATTTCGATGAGGTATACACATACGTACTGTTCATGCACTGTTCACGCGCTGGAGGTTTCATCTGTCACATGACCTTCGCATGATCAACACCAGAAACCAGTATCTTATCTCAAAGACTACAGTTTCCGTGAGAATGGTAGTCTCCACATTCTTGCATGCTTGTTGGATTCAGCCCATTTCCTCTCCTGGATGCCTCAGTGGCCTAGTAATTGTCCTTATGGACGGAGGAATGTCCTGCTTAGACAGACCATGTCAGAGACAAAGGGCTCGAGACAAGCAGTTCACAGTCCTTGAGATGAATGGCTTGAGTTGACAGTCCAGTCTCTCACACCTAACAATCTTTGAGAGAAACAGCTTGAGATAACAGTTTAGTCTCTCACACAAGTGAGGTGCTTACAAGTGGGGTGGAAACAGGCTAGCAAAATGCCACTCTTTTTATATCCCTTGTTCCTAGGGAGAGATGCTTCAATTCTCTCCTTGTCCTACTGTCGTGGTTTAAGCCCAGCCGGTAACAAAGCACCACGCAACCACTTGCTCACTCCAGCCACGGTGGGATGAGGATAAAATATAAAGGCAGGCTCATAGGTTGTGATAAGGACAGGGAGGGATCACTTACCACTGATGCTCACGGGCAAAAGACAGGCTCAACTTGGGGAAGAAACAGAATCAATTTCATTGACTACCAATCAAACCAAAACAAGGATAATGAGAAGTAAAACCAAACCTCAGAACACCTTCCCCCCAGCCCTCCCTCCTTCCCGCCTCAACCCCACTCCCGGTTCTCTCCACCTCCTCCCCCCGGCGGCGCAGGGGAACAGGGGATGGGGGTTGGGGTCAGCTCCCCACACCTGGTCTCTGCCGCTCCTTCCTCCTCAGGGGGAGGAGGACTCCGCACTCGGCCCCTGCTCCACCGGGGGGTCCCTCCCACGGGAGACAGTCCTCCACGAACCTCTCCAATGTGAGTCCTTTCCGCGGACTGCAGTTCCTCACAAACTTCCCTGGCGTGGGTCCTTTCCGCGGGCGGATCTTCAGTCACAGACTGCTCCAGCGCGGGCTTTCCCATGGAGTCACGGCCATCTTGGGGGGCCTCCGCTCCCCTGCTCCCCTCCATGGGGTGGGGGGGGACAGCCTGCCGCCTCACCACGGGCTGCAGGGGCAAACCCTCCTCCCCTCCTTCCTCCTCACTGACCTCGGTGTCTGCAGAGGGGTTCCTCTCACATCCCACTCCCCCCACTCGCTGCAGGTTCCCCTTCTGAAATCTGTTCTCCCAGAGGCACTACCACTGTCGCTGACGGGCTCGGCCTGGGCCAGCGGCGGGTCCGACTTGGAGCCGGGGAAGCTTCCAGCAGCTTCTCACAGGAGCTGGCCCTGCAGTCCCTCCCCCGCTACCAAAAAAAAATGCACCACACAAACCCATAACACCTACTTACAGGATAATACATTTGTCCTCTGCATGCAGGAACAGTGGCAATAACACAAGCCTAGTTATAAATAACAGGGTTTATTTTGTTTATTTTTCCTTTATAAGCAAAAAGACAGATCACAGAAAAATGTTATATAAATTAAAAAAACACCTCTAAATGGACTGTGTTCATCTAAATAACAGAGAAGACTGATATACAGTGGTAAAGTAACTCATTATATACTTCTGAAAGCTTTTCGCTAGTCAAAGAGAAGAGGTCTGAGAAGAGAAAATCTGTTTATTCTGGTAAAGTCTGTTCTCTGGAGGTCCAAGTTTTATTCCTGTTGCAGTAAAATCCTTTTGTGACATGAAACTTTCAATTTATGGTACCTCATCTGTAAATTGAGATGAAAAAACATTTCTATGCTCTAGAACAGTGTTGCATATATATACCTTTTGTGACTTTTGGGTGATCTTTGAGTGGAATGTATTGCAGCAGCGCACAGTATTATTTTATGTACTATAATGTAGGTTATGCTCCAATAGTATTTTGTACCTGTTTTTCTAACATAGTAAATGATCATGGTAAATTAAAAGTTGTGTTTGTTTTTTTTTTCTTCTTCAAATAAAGTAATGCAACTATATTTTCAGTTCTACCAAAATTACTGCAAGACCCCCCTGACATGTTTTTAACAAGTTTAACAGAAATAAAGGCAATGTGTCAAAAAGTGCTGTTCCTTTAAGAAGAAGATACTCATCTCATGTTTCTTTCCCAGGATATTGAGCATTAGGCAAGCCAAGTGCTTTTCCGGGTAACAACGAAACTCTGAGTAGGTCCTGTGTCTGAATCTTCATTTACAACTGAGTTTCAGCCACCAACTACCCATTCAGGACTGTAAGTTCAGTTTTTCCACATGTTTTTGTATGTTTTCTATATCCTAGTTAAGTTCCATCTTGCCATCCAGAAGCGTTAACCATGTGTATCACGGTTGGATTTAAAAACTCAAATGTAACAGAAAAGGGAGAAAAAAAGTCAGAGAGAAGTGGTCACACAGACTCGTTTGTGTCTCTACCTCATAAGCTGTGCAGTTCTACTGATTGATCATCCAAACTTAATTTAAAGTGACTGGGTTGATGCTACATTGGCTGCCACTTAGGGTCTGACCAGTGATACTGCTGTGTATCATAAGAACACCTCCTGCTGGACAGAAAAATGTCATTGCTGCTGGCTAGCACTGCAAAAAGATGTCATGTCACAGGAATCTGTTTGGTACCTGGAATGAGATTTGAGCTGTCACAGTCTCATTTTAATAAAATAAAATAAAATAAAATAAAATAAAATAAAATATAAAGGAAAGGCCTAAGAGCCAGTGGGGGATAAAGGAGTGACTGCCTTACAAAAATGTCCCTGGACCTTTAAAATAAAAAATCTGACATACTGAAGAAGTTGGAGTAACAGCTGGCATCAGACTGAGGTAGAAGGTGACCTCTCCCAGAAAAAGGTATCCCTGGAGTTCTCTGGCTGACACCGCAGTGGATACGTCAGCTTAAATACGCCTTCATTTAAGCATACTTAGTTGTAGCTAAAATCTCAAAAGTCAGTAGGAATGCACAAAGACACACATGCAGAGACACAGAGATTAATACATATATTTACACATATATATATCTGAGGACAGACTGCATACATGTAAAGGTCTGGAAGAATGGAGATAGACAATGCTGTGGAATAGGCAGGTGGCAAGGAAAGCTGAGGAAAGCTGAAGAAAACTAAGATAATTAGTTGAAGGAAGAAATTTCAGCTCGCTCCCTGTTGTTTACAGGGCACATGATCTCAGTTTATAAGAACCTCTTATATAATTTAAACTCCTAATTTCACATATCCTCAGAGAATTTGCCTGTACAGCTAAATTGATGTATTATTGTTAATGGAGGCTCATTTCCAGTGTGGAAATATCAAGCACATATTGAATAAATCACTTTAAAGTCAGTCAGTTTTACAAATACATTCTTTCTTCATGCTTAAACCATCCACATAGACAATTAGTTCAAAGTAGCTTCTGTGCTATGTATTCTCTACCTACTTTATTACACACTTTTTTTTTTTTTTAATCTGAGCAAGTCCACAGTTACTCTACACCTAAACTCCTAACAAAATAATACACTATAGGTAGGCAAAAGCCAATAATACCCTCTTGAAAACTTTTCTTGTTGGCAAGAAGTTGCAGAATTCATTAGATCAAGTCAATTTCTGAAATTATGGACCCTATGTAGCCCCATAATTATGAAACTTTGCAGGTTTAGGAAATTACACAGGAATAACTCTTTTTATATATATTTTTATACTGGAATGAATTAAAAATAACTCCAAAGAAATTACATGAAAATGACTGTAACTGAGAATGATAGAAAAAATAACTACCTTTTCTTTGAATTTTACTATTTATTCAATTTTCCAAAGGAATAATTATTTATCCTCTAAAACAAAAAAATCTTGTATTAGCTTTTTTATTTTATTTTATTTTATTTTATTTTATTTTATTTTAATTACATATTAGAAGTTTTTTCTGTGTTTTGGGTGGTTGTTTTTTTTTTGCCAGTGATATTTTTGTTTGTGTTTTTTTAAAAAAAAAACCTAAAGGTAAAAGAATTCACAGAAATAAGGACAATGCAGTTTATGCTGGAGAATTACTTAAATGTTATGCATATTCTTTAACAATATAATTTTTTTGTAATAACATTATATATATGGTGATATTAAACACAGACACTGATAGATGTAATGCTGAGCACCAAAGAGAAGATTTTGTGAAGGTCTTGATATTCAAGTTCAGAGTGTGTTTGTATATAACGCATTTCCTGGCTCTGCCTATAGCTTAGGCATGTTAGATTTAAAGAAAGCCTTGTGACCCAAAATAGAGTTACACCAGGTAGGAATATAGTCCATCATTAGTGGAAGAAAAGTATAGTTATCTGAAGAAAACGATGTGCTGGGTTGAAGGCATGTGACAGAAAGACTTAAAATGGCTGCACATCTTTGGAAGTGTGACATTTTGTACTGGCAGGAGCAGAAGCAGGCAGAACAGACTGAAGAAAAGAAAATGCCTAATGAGGTTTGAAGGGAAAGATGTTATAGTGCCTGGTCCAAAACATACCAAAATCAATTTGGATTTCTTTTTTTTTTTCTCATGGGCTGTACCAGGTTCTCTGTCAGCATCCGCACTTCGTTCATGATAACACATACACCATGCAGGGATAAAACAAGGAAAGGTTGGTGTGGGTGTATAATAGTGACAGAAACAGTACAGGTCTCATGAAGGCAATGATTTACCAACAAGAATGTGCAGCTTTCCTGCCTCTGATCAATATATTCTCTGTGCATATGCAAAAGAAAAATAAACAATGTTCTATGTAGTATCATAGGTAAAATATATAACAGTCATTATAAAGAGAAAGCAGATTTCAATTAAATGTCATATCTTTTTTTCCAAAATTATTTAAGATCTTGGTTAACTTTCAATGGAAAAATGCACAGTAACATGAAGAGGAAAGCTTTAAATATACAATGAAATAAGAAAGGCACTTCAGCTTTTATTCTATGAAATACAAAAATAAGATTATTAGAAATATAATTTTTAATTCCAAACAGTTTACATTTAAAGTAAGTAAAGAACAGTTTGGTATACTGTAAAATACCAACTTTCAAATTCTAAGTACTTTTAAAAAGGTGCTAATATGCATTTTGTCTAATATAGATAGAGAGTTAAATACAGATTTCAAAGCAATGCTAAAATTACTTCCATAGAAAATGTAGAGAAAATGTAACTATCTTATAGCCTGCAAGAATCTACAAGAACTTAGAGACCGTAAACTTAAGAAATCAGTCTGGCTTTTGTATATTTTTCTATTTAATTGGTGTCATGGTTACACATTGCCTAATGTATAGCTCAAGTTGGAAAACAAGTTGACAGTTATATGAGAGAGAAACTAGCATCACTAGGAAGAATCATATTTAATTACATGTTGCTAAACACAGAAATTCATGGAGTTGATATGTAGCAAGAACTAACAGAAATCATGCTAGCTTACAGTCGGCACTGAGATTGGGCTGACATTGTCTTGACCAGTAAAGGGTATTTTGTGATTATTTTTTTTAAAAGCATAAAGAAAAAAAAAAAGTATGTGAAAACAGCAAATAATTAAATTTACTTTTTCTATATTACCATAGAAATAAGAGTGGGTGGACCCTCAAGAGGTCATCTGGGCCATTCCTAATCCTACCACATTGTCAATTCAAAGAACAAAGAAGTTAGTTATTTTTTTCTGTCATTCTCAGTTACAGTCATTTTCATCCAATTTCTTTGGAACAAGAGCATCAGCAGTATCAAGTAGGTCTGCATGGAATAGTTGAATGCATGCTGTAATATAAGTAGATACTACCTTGTAAGTAATTTAATGTACCATTCTCCTAAACTACTTTTGCTGTGACAGTAATGAAACTATACCAGTGATCTATCTTTACTATAAATGACTGAGGTGCCCTAATTGTTAAGCACACAGTACTGCGTTGCAATCCACTAAAATTTGAACGCTGCAGGAGAATGCATATTGTTTATGCTATATAGGCCAAAGCCTACTGACACTCCTGAAATGGAATTGTACCACTGACTTCAATAGAAATCACAGATAGTTTTGACTATGTTCTTCATATTCTTGTGTTTGTTCATCTATGAAACAAATAAAATTAGGTCATTTTAACTGGTTTACGGAAATTCAAATTGGTGCAGGCCACCAAGAAAACAAACACCTAATGTAAGTATTTTAAGGCATCCAATACAAAGAAAAATATTAAAAAAAACAGTTCAGCTTCAAGAAGCAGTTGGTCAGCCCTCAAGATTGATAATGGACAATTCTTTCCAGTTCATATATGAATAAAAATTCTCCTTACTTTTGTTTAACTATGCTTTTGAAGTTCCAAAACATTTTAGAAAAAGCTTGTTAATCCTGTGCTTCTCACCAGCTGCTGCTTACTCTAACATAAGGTGGACGAATCACCAGCTGACATAAGAAGAAGATTATATTGCATAATGCATTATGAGATTATGTGAATCATGTATTATGCCCATTGTAGGATAATACATACTCTTGTTGAAGAAATAAAACATTTGATACATGTTACAAAAGTTACCATAAGGTTCTCTCTTCATATAGATGTCTACGTAACATGAAATTCTACAGGGTGCTGAGGCACTAGTGATAGACACCCCATAGTTTTCCCTATTCATATTCAGTAACAGAAGCTGCAAAGTGTAGTACAGCTGATTCCCAGCAAGACAATGTACTCCTGAAACACAGATTTTCTCAATATGCTGCTTACCTTTTTGTAGTAATGGGGATTTTTCAAGTTTCTTTGTGTGGGCAGATCACATCTTGTTCACTTATTGCTGACATTGAAAAGTGTGTTTCTAGTTGATTTTTTTTCCCCCCCTATTTCCAATTTGTATAAGTCAATGATTGGTAGGTGAAAATTTTCATGAAAACTTAACTTTGATACAAAAGCTTCAAAGAAGGCTTAAGCTTCTTTGATCATGGCAATTTTTTTTAAGGTAAAATGTTGATCCTGTGGTATGCAACCTTGTTTCATTTCCATGAGAATTCTTTTTCACTGTTCTTTGTCCAAAATAGACACTGCACTGTTATATCGCTACCATCTTGTCTGTGCATAATTTCTTTCTTCTTCCCTGACATTTTTGGACAACGATTGCCTTGTTAGATTCATGAGGCCTTAATATTTTCAATTTTAGGTCTCAAAACCACCTACTCTGCCAAGTCAATAGCAGGCTGAAGATTAGTCTTCAGCATACAATGCCTCATAACTTGTGCAGTTTCTGTATTGTTGATTCACTATGGCAATATTTAAGTGCATTATAAGAAAAAGCTGAATTTGAGACTGCTGCTGCTTGACTGGGCAGTACAATGGCTAGATCTCAAGGGTCAGTCTTCCTCAGTGCCACCTGAGCCCACACTGAAGCCCACTATTGTGTTGAAATTTTTTGTCTTATAAGCTACATGCCCAAGTCTGGCCTTGACTACAAGCTACAGATCATGATTCACCAGTAGTATACACATACATAACACCTGAGACAAACAATTAATGTGATCGACCTCTCCCTGCCAGATACTTATTTTCTTAAAAAATACCTTTCTTCACCCTTCTTCCTCTACCTGACAGGAAAATTATGGCTGAAGATGAAAGATATGCTGTTTGTTATTTAGTATATTCTAGGCAGTTCAGCACTGTCTGAGAAAGTCTGAAGACATGATAATTAAATGGATTGTACGTTTGAAATGTAAGCTTCTCCCTATGAAAAGGTTGGGGAAAAAAAAAACAAACCACTTCATTTTAGCAGTGGTAGTGTCTTAGGGAAAATAAAGCAGTTTCCAGAACTCATATATGCATGCAAGTTAGAGGAACATAAAAGTTGATCTTAGATTTTTCCTATCTGCCAAGTCCTCCTTTGATTTGATTTTAATTAACACAAGATACAATTCTTTTACTTACACTAAGAAGAAAAATTCATGGTGACTCTTTCAAAAAAGTTTGAATGAAAATGAACAGAATCCGTGAAAACAAGCTCTTCAAGTTCTGGGATCTTAACAGGGTCTGAAATAGGTCAGAGAAGTTTCTCACAACTAATTAGACTAATTTACTTACACTTCTCTGACTATAATTTCAGCAGCACTGCTTCCTAAATCTTGGAATATCTTCAGTTTTACAGTACCCTGGTTGCTCTGCCAGAAACATGGTGTTTAAAACATAAGGCTTCTAACTGATCTTCAGTTTCTTGTTATCAACTAAAGAAATGACAATCTGGTTAAAAATTACACAGATTCATAAACATATCTCTACATGAGGGAAAGAAAGGGACTGTGCTCATGAGAGCTAGAAAATATCTGTGGCAAAGAAGCAGGCTGAGGAGGCATCCTGGCATCAGTAGGTTTGCTTTACCTCTCCACACCTCTTACCTAGCGTATTGGGCGTAGGTGGCAATGGCATGGCAATGAGGGGGCTGCCGGGGTGGCTGCCCTTTGCTGGACACAGTTGGTTCCTGCCGGCTCCAGCGGACCCACCGATGAGCCCCTCAGCCAAGCATATGTAAGACAGGGCAAAACACCGCACAGTAGCTGCGAGAGAGGAATGAGGAAAAAAAGGGTTAGAAACAGCCCTGCAGACACCAAGGTGAGAGAAGGAGGGGAGGAGGTGCTCCAGGTGCTGGAGCAGAGGTTCTCCTGCAGCCCGTGGGGAAGACCATGCTGGAGCAGCTATCCATGCTGTAACCCATGGAGGACCCCACACCGGAGCAGGTAGATATTTCCTGAAGGAAACCACAGACTGTGGAGAGTCCATGCTAGAGCATGTTTATTCTGAAGACTGCAGCCTATGGGAAGGATCCATGCTGGAGCTGGGTAAAAGTGTGAGGGTGAAGGAGCAGCAGAGAACTGTCATGGGCTGACCACAACCCCCATTCTCCACCACCCTGCACCACTTGAATGGGAGATAGAGGACTCAGGAAGGAAGGAGGGAAGTCAAGCCTGGGAGGAAGGGAGGGTGGTGTTTTAGTTTTAGTTTTTGTTTCTCACCATTTGAATATGTTTTACCTAGAAAAAAAATTAAATTAATTTTTCCTAAGTGGAGTCTGTTTTGTCCGTGATGGTAACTGGTAAACGATCTCCCTGTATTTTTCTTGACCCATGAGTGTTTTTCATCTTATTTTCCCCCTTTGTCCCATTGAGGAGGGGGATTGAGAGAGCAGCTGGGTGACCATCTGGCAGCCAGCCAAGGTCAACCCACCACACCTATGTATTTAGTTGTCAGTCTTCAAATTCTTTGTTTCCTTGAAGGGACTCAGATGACAAGACTTATGTGTAGAAGTAAAAGGAAGAGTTAGACAGGAGAGAAGTATACAGAGGCAATTTAAGGTGGATAGCGAGGTCATTGGGTGTCCAAAAGAATATAGATTTTTCTTTTCTCAAATATTATTCAGAGGGAAGTAGAAACTATGAACTTCATAGGGGTAGATTTTCATCAGTGCAAATCATTATATCTCCTCTGCTTCCATAATGGCTATGCCAATTTGTGACAGATAAAGATGTATTGTACCTTGAAATGATCTTGCAGTCTGAAGTAGTTTAGAAAACCTGTCTTTTAGGATAGTGAAAGAGACTTTCTAACGTTTATTGGGTGGTTTGTTGGTTGTTTTTTTTTTTTCAAAGGGTTTCATATTTCATAAATAGGAACAAATTTTTGAAACCCTAAAGATAGTGTTAAAATTCCAAAGGATTCAACAAAGGCTGAGACAGGAGCAAGAGAGAAGATGGTGAAGGATGTAGGATATGTAGTGCAGTGTATGGATATTTAGAGCTTAGGTCTCCAATTCATAATTAGAATCTAACTTCCATATTGATTACAAAAGTTTTTGGCACAGATCTCTCCTTGCCTAATGTCCTTTTCCCATAATTCTTTCCTATTTCTTTTCTTGTTATTTTCTGTTCCAGATGTTCTGCTTTTTTACCTGCTTGTTTTTTTCTGCCCCCCCCATTACTTTCTGCTACTATTTTACAAGCCTTACCAAACCCTGCAGTTACGATGTATGGCTTTCAAATTAATTTCCAACAAATGTGTTTTGAATCAGGCAAAATGAACATGTCCATTATTATTGAACATACTCTACTTTTGTGAAGTAATAGTAGCTTGGGCTATGTATGCATTGCTATGTATGACTATATGCAAAAGCTTTCTTATTTTTAAGAAATGCACAGTAAAATCTTTTGCACATCCCTAAATTTTGTTCAATATTATATGGAGTTTTGAATCAGCATATTTTTTTACTTTTCATACTTTTTGCAGCTTAGTATCTTAAATCAGAATTGTTCCAAAATGTGTTCCAAAATGCTGTTCCAAAATGTGCAAGGTTTTTAAATTATCTTTTAATGGATAAAATTAATTGATAAAGAACAACAAACAGGATTGCCAAGCACTGTCATTCTATTGGAAAAGAGTAACAGATATATATGACTAAAAGAATCTCAACAAAATGGTAAAGACCTAGTTGTCTGGAAATGTATGTTTTTATGTATTTACATAGGATGTATTTACAAAGAAATTGCTGATGTATCATACTAATAAATTCAAAATTCCCTCTCTGTTAAAAATATGAAATATTTTTAATTAATTAATTAATAATAGCAGCTCCTCAACTGCTCAGCGCAGGTTGGATGAACTTCAGAGAGCATTATCAGTGCTGCAAAAAACAAAGGGAGGACATGAAAGCTCATGTTCCCTGTCATCCTACCGGCCAAGGCATTATTGCAGCTCTAAAGTAGAAATGACTTTTTTACAGCTAGATTGAGAGAAAACTTAAACCTTGTCACTGCTGAAAAACCTTTTCTGTTCATTCAACAGGAAGATTCTTCTGAGCTCAATTTTCTCACTGTAGAAAAACAACATGGTTCCTTCTTATAGTATAGATACTATGAGAATCTGAATATGTCATCTGATTACTTAACGAATACAGTCTGTAATGAAGTTTAAAGGACTCCATATATAGGGAATATATATATGGATATATAGGGATCTATTGATTTACCACCTCCATTAATTTGATTCTCTGGAGCATCGTACTATACTATCCTTTCCTTTTAAGTACCAGGCTCCATTATGAAATTTCTCAATTTTTGTATATCATTACTCTTAATCTTCCACAACCTCTTTCCTTTGATGCCTGCTAATTCTCAGCCTATCGCTAACAAGTTTATGTTTAAAACTCAACTTCCAACTTCAGTTAAATATACCTATGGTGTTTATCTACCCCCTGCTCCCCCTTCCCTGAATAATTGCAAGGAACAACAAAAACCTTTCTCAGTTTACATTTTGCCAAATTTTAGCTTCCTTTATAGAATATGTGTTCCGTATGAGAAGTCATACTAGGAGCTCTTCTTTTTTCCTCCTGAGGTTGAACTTCATTTTTTCTAAATTTTAGTTATAGAAATTTGACTCAGTATTTCTAAATAAATCTTACCAGGCCTATTTGACTCATGAAAAGTTGACTTGGAAAATATTCCAGGACTTTACTAATTCTACCCTCTTCCTTGGTGTGGCATCATATATCATTTTCTAGAGATGTTTTTCCAACATCCTTCTAGCTCTGTTATTAATTTTAATGGTTGTATAAGCACACTTACTTTTCCACAGTCCTGTTTTGTTGGTGGCTTATAATTCAATAGTAATCTAATTCACACTCTTTTTTCCTATGTCTTACTTGCTTTCAGTTTACAGAAGCAAACCTTGTTATTATCCAAGTTTCATGATCTTGTGACTTGGGCTATTTGATCTTATCCCACTGGTTTTTAACATGGTTCATTTATTAATGTCTTTTGAGCCTTTCTACATGATTTTTCCATGCTCCCTGTATTGATATTTTCCATGTTCATCTTATCAATATATTTCGTTATTGTATACCTGTTTTGTGCCAAGGTTTCCAGTGAAAGTATAGAATGATGTTGGCCCCATAGTTCCCGTGGATTTCTAATGCTTAATAATCTTTATCACAAGAAGATAGAAAACTATAGAGAATTTCTAAGTTAGCACTACTTTTCATGATTATGCATGGTGTTTTTCCATTTTCCAGCAATTTCTTAGTGAAATAACCAAAGAACAATAAGAATTAGATCACAGTTCCTGACACCAAAGGCAAACAAAGCAGCGCGCAATAAACTACAAAAAAACTGCAAACTTGAGGAATCTTCTGTCAGACTTCATATCAGATCACTAGTTAAAGCCTGACCCTGTCAGACATGCTGATCAGTTAGCCTAAGAAATGTTAATATTAGAAAAAGCCCTCATAAGTACCATATATCCTTTACATAAAAGCATGAGGGCTGGGAGTATTGCACAGAACGTCACTTGTCACATATTAATGAAATTGTAATTAAATCACAGTCATATACAGAAAATATTAGCAATACAATATGTACATCAAGAGACATGAAAATGATGTTTTAAACCAAACTGAATTAAAAAAATAATAATAATTTCTGTGTAGCTAAGAAAAATCATTTTGTGGTGTGATTCTTCCCCTAAACACTAAAGATAAATCTATGGTTTTTTGAACCATAACTTTCCTGGTCTCAGTTGTAGCACCTTGTGTCAATAACATGCAATGTAATCTGGCTGCAACTGGCTGATCGTGAATTATTCTCCCTGTGGAAGGGAAATCTTTAGCGCTGCTCAGCCCAAGAATACTTTCAGCACACAAAGCCCCTGACCCTGAGACAAACTTCTCTGCCTGAGATAAGGAAAAGAAGGGAATGGTTCTTTGTACATCTTGACACACCTGTTAGCTTTGTGGATAGTTTTTTTAGAGCTATTGTGTGTTAGGAGACAAAAGTAAGTTGAGAATCAGAGTGAATACCTGTGTCTCTGATTTCACCCTTCTCACCCATACTGGCGTGGGAGGCTTTGATACGAGTCTCAGCAGCAGAGAGGACACCAAGAAAGCTCACCGCTTTCATGTCATCTTACGCACCTCTGAGACTACTTTGCAGTCCAGAGGAGAGTCTGTTGCACTTCTGCTCCTCTGTGACCATCGTAAGTGTTTGATGTATGAAGTCAGACCAGTGCACAGGGGTAATATTCACTCCAACACAGGACAGGCTGTAAAATAGACACAATTTCACTGAATCCTTTCAGGGTTGAGCAAACACTTCAGTGACACCATGACTTAAGCTAACCTTCTTTCTCGAGATGACAGTGGCCCTTGTAAAAATCTGAGTGGGCTTCAGAAAGGCGCGTCTGTGAGTAGGAGAGAAAACAGTACATCTAAGAGGCTTTTCTGTGTGTTTCTTTGTTTCTTAACCCCTCACCCTTCACTTGACAGGATCTAATTCTCAGCATTCTTGTTTTCATTATTTGTACTTATAACACTGTACACTGACAGCAAAGTTTATTTCTTAGCTTTATTTCTGAGCTGTATGATGAAGAGAAGTATCTGAAATGTAGAATAAGCCTGGACTAAAAAATAAAAAATTAGAATTTAGTTAGTTAGTTAATTAGTTACTTAGTTAGTTAGTGTTTGATATCTGTGATTCCATGAGTCTATGTTTGCATTGTTATCAGAACAGGAAGGGAAGCTGGCAGGAAAATCTGCTTACTTTACAGATAACGGGTTGAACTCCAGAGAGTCAGGTGGCATGAAAAATGCCTAAGCTCAGAAGGAGACTTCAAAGTTTTTGTAGCATTGTTCCTGTACTTCTGATCCACAAAAGAGTCATCAGAACTCAAAAGTAAAGTGATCTGCAGAACACTTCCAAGCAGAAAGAGTTGGGTTATGGATTCAATTAGCAAATGTATTAACAAATTACTATTATACTATGAAATATGAATGAAAAGCCTGCTCATTCTTTTCTCAATCTATTGCAGGTAAAGGCAAACTTTAAATCAGCAACATCCTCATGTTTTTAATAGAATTGTCCTTATCTAGATTAAGCCTCTCTTTAAGATTAAGGAGATCTATTGAGACACATAAAATATCTGTCTCCAGATTAGGGACATTAGGGAACTAATGGTTCAAAAAGTTTTCCATTGCACAAAAGGATAGAAATTACCAGATTGTCTGCTCAGTGGTCCATCCTATCTGAGGACACGACATAAAACTGAAAACAATTGGAATTTTCTCACTGATTCCAAAAAGCTCTGTCCCAGACATTTTAGCTGGCCTTATGTAGTCCTTAAAAATGGCCAAAAATGAACCATCAGAAAGACAATTTTAGACTTTTTCTCAGAAAAAGGCCAACTCTTAACTGGCTGTGAGTAGTCAGTCTTGTATATGGGAAAAAAATAACATTAAGCAATACTTCAGAGCAGCCAGTCAGGAGAGAAAAAAAAAAAAAAAAAAGAAAAAAACCACCACCAAAAACTTTCGTGATTTGTTTTGGGTTTTTTTTAGAGAACATAGTTATTAGGTTTCTAGAAGAAAGTAAAAGTGAATTTAAAGATGAAATCTGCCATCTTTTTATCAAAATAGATTTGTCCATTCTCTTCATAAGTCCCTTTAGCTGCTACAGAGGATTCTGGCTGCTCATCATGAAGGAAATCCTTGTCTGACATACAGCTGCATGTCTGAGTCTCTTCAAGACAGTAAAGAATAACTCCGGTACAATGCCTATCGGCAATTTTTGTTAGTATAGAAATTCTGAGGTGACCTTTTGTTCTGAGATGGCCTCAATCAATTTCAGCTCATCTCCTTGTTTATCTGCTAAGAGTAGAGATTGAAATACAGTTTTTAAACAAATATAAAGGCATTAGGTTTGTGAGGAGGGGTTGTATTTCCTATTTCTATTACTTCCTCCAAGGTTATTACTTTGTCTTTTTTTATAGAGGCTCCATAAGACATTACAGAAGGCTGAAAACCAAAACCTTAGAAAATTGTACTGGGCTTAATCCACAGCTGAACAGAAGAAAACACGGACTTTACAGAAGAAAAAAAAAAAAGCAGAAAGCAAGCAGAACTTGGCTGATGCAATTGATTTTAACTGGACTTTTCTGATTTACATAACTGAAATCTGTCTAGGAATTTTTTATCATTTTTCAGAATGTAGGGTTTGATTTTTCTCCAGAGCCTCCTTTTGATATATTCCTGGGATTCCTCAGAAGACCTCTGGGGGTAAAATCTGAAATGAATTCACTTAGCTGAGAAAAAAAAATATATCACTGATATCACTGCCTAGAGAAATATTAGGAAAAACAAATAAATCACAATAGCAGAATCATTCCAAAGGGGAAAAAAACTCCAGAGACATAGTGTTTTCTTGCACATACAGTGTATTAGAGATGCAAGCTGTTACCTCAAGGCTTTCAATTGATTTGATTTTTCTGTGGTTGGTTTAACTCAATATTTCAAGGTCCTTGATTCTTTATTATGTTGCTCTTCGCTTCTTTATTATGTTTTTATTTTGAAATATTATGATGAGAAGCACTATTTTGAGCATCATATGAATACACAGGAATACATAACAGCACTTGTATTTTCATATGACCATGTTATTCCCTAGGTTAAACTGATCTTTGATCATTCCTTTCCCTCCCCCACTCCCTCCCCTCACCCTTTTATCTCACACACACATTTAACGCTTTAGGAGAAACACAACTTGAAACACTAGCTACTATGGTAAAGTAAGTGAAGATATTCAGGATTCCTGTGAATAGTGTGTGATTTTAAGTCAGTTATTAGGAATGAAATCTGTGATCAGCTTCTCATGAGCAACACTCTGAGCAACTGAGAGAAAGGAAAGGAAAGCAATGCATTGAAAAAGTACATGGTTTGTCTTTGCAGGTCTGATTCTTAACTGCTGGTCTCTGTCCTAAACTCAAGACACTGTAGATTCATCTTAACTATATTGGCTATAATGGTACTTTTCCAGTAACTGAGGTCTGTCTTTAAACAAAGATGGATATAGAATCAGATGCTGAAGTGACTTTGCTTCTACCACCTGAGAAAACATTATGAGGTGTGGCAAAAACTGGATTTTCCAGGTTTTATTTAGTTTGTTTGTTTTTAATTTTGGCAAGCTCACTAATAGTTAAACAGATAGCATCCTTTATGACTTTTCTGAAAAACAAGAAAAATAATTTGTACATTTTAGTGCCATTCATTTAGCTGTCATATATGAAACTTTTTTTTTTTTAAAAGTCATTTGCATAAACTACCTCTAATATTTTGTAAAATCCCCTGTATTAGATATGGACACTGTACACAGAGTTTCTAACAGCTATTGCTTGATTTATGAGATCAAGACTGATGACAAACTTTACTGTCTGATATTTCTCAATGCATTTTTTAAAAGGCTGAAAACTATCAAAAAGTGGCTTGAGAATTGCACTGTTTCTTCTTATTTTTGGGTTGTGTCTCAGATATAAAGACATTTTTGTCTCTTAGATTAATATTTAGCAGTTGTACTATGTCAAAGATGTGAGGCATTTTGCACTTAGTTAGTTGTGATACTTTATGCAGTTACTACAGAGGTGCCACCCATACAGTACAGGCAGAATAGGATTTTTCTGCCCATAGGAATTCACAAAAAACACATGAAAGGTCACTGTGATACCTAATTCTCTCCAAAAACCAATGAGAGCAGCAGAAGAGCACATCATGTAGGGGAGGTGGTGCACAAAGGGGTTCAAAGGCAGACGTGGCAATGCTCTGTGGCAGAGCAGGACGGCCTCCTTGGGCAAGGTGGGAGCTAAAACAGCTTGTCCATTCAATCTCTCCTTCCTAGGGGGATATTCCTGAGGTTCCTGAGGTGATTTCAAAGGCAACTCTGCAAATACTCCTGTGCAGAAACCTCACATGAGTTCAGTGTCTCAACCGCTGTTGCTGGAGGTACAGTCAGCTGCAGCGTGGGTGACCCCCAGGCTACCAGCTATCCCCACCACCCTTGCAGATGGGGTTCCCTCTGCTGAACAGAGGGTTGAGACCTGTCAGCTGTTTGTGTTGCTGTTGCCTGATGCAACTATGAACATGTTGTTTATGTTTAAAATAAGGCCTTCTGCCACTTGGCCATCTCTTAGTGGAGTAAGCCCGGTGGCTCTAATTACTGAAAAGTGTCTCTGCTGCACTGAAGGTGGTACTTACTCATTCCGATGGTTGCAGACGATGTTTTTTACCCCCTTGCCTTAGCAAGCCTGTTTAGAACTGATTTCAAAAAGCAGTATTCCATGTTCATACTTCACTGGCCAATAAGTAAATAAATAAATAAACGTATGACACTGAAATGGGTAAATGCAGGTTAATACAGAGAACACAGCTTTCTTGTAAAGCTGGAAAAGGCTCCTACTGGAAAACCGGAGATGTCAATCATGTGTGGATACCTGTTTTGTAAGTTTGACCCAATATTTGTCATATAAAACCAGTGCACTGTTGTGATTTAACCCCAGCTGGTAACTAAGCACCACACAGCTGCTCACTCACTCCCCCACAGCGGGATGGGGGAGAGAATCAGAAGGGTAAAAGTGAGAAAACTCATGGGTTGAGATAAAAACAGTTTCATAATAAAAAAGAAATAATAATAATAATAATAATAATAATAATATAGAATAATAATAACAAATTGTAAGGAAAAAAGCAACAAAAAGAGGGAAATATAAAACCAAGAAGACAAGTGATGCAAACGAAAACAATTTCTCACCACCAACAGAGCGATGCCCAGCCAGTCCCTGAGGAGCGCCCCCTCCCCCCTACTCCCCCCCCAACCTTCCACCCCCTGGCTTTATATGCTGAGCACGATGTCATACGGTCTGGGATATCCCTTGGGTCAGTTGGAGTCAGCTGTCCTGGCTGTGTCCCCTCCCAACTGCTTGTGCCCCCCCAGCCTCCTCGCTGGTGGGGCAGGGTGAGAAGCAGAACAGCCCTTGGATCTGGGTAAGCACTGCTCAGCAGTAACAAAACCAGCCCTGTGTTATCAGCACTGCTTTCAGCAAAATCCAAAACACAGCCCTGTACCAGCTACTGTGAAGAAATTTAACTCTATCCCAGCCAAAATCAGTAAAAGATGAAAAAAAAGATCCCTGCAAGTCAGCATCCGTGTTCATTGGTCATATCAGAGTTGATCATTGTCAAACTGGTTGCCTCAATCACACTTTGAGGTGAATCCCCCACCCTTCCTCAGGACACAACAGAATCCAGTAGAAAAAAAATGCCTGTATAGAGTAATATAGGTTAAGCTAGAAATATTTTTCTACAGCACTGACATAAGAAAAGAATATTGATAAATTTCCTGTAGATATTTCTCATAGCTCTTCCTGCATAAACCACTTCAGAAACAGAAATAGCTTCATCAGAGCAACCTAAGGCAGAGACAATGTCACAGGTAGGTGCATTTACATCCTGTATCACTTCACTTTCATTCTACTTACTTGTTCTGCACCTATATACCTCTGTGAAGGTAATTCAGATATGAGTTTTCACAGTGAAAAATCAGTAGCAAAGAAAAATTACAACTGATTAGGTCTAGACGTTTTTGTCACATATTTCATTAAATTGCTGTGTATAATATGGTCTATTACTTGTCATAGGAGTGTTTGGGAGCTTGGGTGAAAATGGGCACTGTTTGTAAGCATGAATGTTTCATAACATTCTCCTTTATTCAGACTCAGTCAAACACATGATTCTGCGAGAGTAAAACTGTTCAAAATATAACTCAGGATTTTTGCCTGTAAAAAAAAAAAAAAACAAAACCCAAAACCAACTAGAGGTTGAAAACCTTTTCCAAGATCTGTATTAAAAATAAATATAATACTGATGAAATAGATAAAAATAATAACGCTTTAATATTATTGATCATATGCCACATGTTCTGTTATATTTTCTCACTTTCTTGCCCTTTTTTCTCAATGTTTGTAGATTAGAGATAATAAAGATGACTGTTTTTTAATTTTAGTTTCTCTCTAACCTTCACATCTCTTTCGTATTACAGATTTGTATTTTATTCTATAATTCTGTTTGTCTTGAGCTTACTTTCTAAATTTCTGTTTCCCTTTCTCTTTCCTATTTCTGTTCTTCTAGCTATGCTATCCTCATTCTATTTTTTAAATCATTTTTTTACTTTATGTAACTTACACCCTCCCCCCCTCTTTTTTTTTTTCTTCTGGATGAACACGTTTCCTCTTATGCTTCCTTTTGTCCATCAATTCGAAATAGGCAATTTAATTTGAACACCAAAGAACTGGAAGCATCAAAAAGGCCCTGTGTGCTATACTGTCTATGCCAGGTTTTATTTTACAGAAACACAATGTAGAGCATCAGCTGGTAGGGTGGATTAATATCTGCTACTGTTGGACGGTTTCCCTTAACAAGCATTTCTTCCTACTGCCTGTTTCTCTAGCTCAGTAAGAGCAACAAACCCTATTCCCTTTATTTGTCCCCCTTCTTTTCAATATGACTTCTGTGTCTCATTGCAAGGAGCAGACAACCCACATTCTAGTTCCTTTGTGCAACTGCAAAACTGATTTTGCTCACAGTTCTTGAATGTTTGAGTTGGCTCCTCTGTCCTGGTTTGTTCTTTTAGCCTGTTTAAGGTTTTGTTTCCTATATTTGATATTCAAGACTTCCTGTGTTCCCTGTTCAACTCTGTAACTAGCATTGTGCTGCCTCTCTTTACCACCCTATCTTCCTCCCCTGCATGGGGATGTATGGTAGGATTAGGAGGAGGATGAGTTAGCAACCAATGCCTCTTCCTAAATCACCCCTAAAAGGAGAAGAGTATTTACTCCAGATACTCCTGCTGCTGCTGAAGCTGAGCTGATGGACAACAGGAAAGACTGGCAGCTCCCATCTGAAACCCAGCTTTCCTTGTTACTCTCTCCTCACCCTTCTTTCTCATCCAAAAATGATAAAAAAATGAAGCCCCGTCACTCTGAAAAGTGTGTACAGTTTCAATGTTTGTCTTGTGCATCAGTTGCAAGACCACCCACAAAACAAGATGGAAATGCAAATTTGTACAAGGCTTTGAAAACATAAAGCCCTATGCAAGCGCTAAGTATGATTATGATGACTGGTAGTGACCCTAAGTACTGTGTGATTTTTTTAGGGCAGAACTGAGACTAGTTTGACATATCAAAGGGAAGTTAGCCTAGATTTGAGGCTCTGCTTTAACTAAGTCTATTTCACACCTGCTCCCTTTGTCAGTCCATATGTTTGTCATCAATGAAAAATCCTCTCCACATGAGCATTTGCAGTGGGAATGATTATGACACATTTCATTATCTTCACTAAATTGGATGGTTCAGTCCTTGAACTGCTGAATACCCCACACAGGTCTTGTCCGCATTGCAGACTTCACTCAGTTATAGCATAATTGAGCTGAACTTACCATATAGAGCCTGTGCTTCGAACTCTGCTGCAGAGAGGAATCTTTTCAGCTGTCGTTCGGAGCATGCAGGGATTATTTTTTCCCAAATCTAAAAAAACATAGGTACCCATTTTTATATCATTTAAAGTCAGTAGAATTGAACAATTTGAATCAGTAATCAATAAGAGCCCTTATTTATTTGCGATTTCTTAAGAGTTGGTTAGAATTTCTAAAGCTACACAGTTTGGGATTTTTTTAATATCCAGAAGATTCTCTTCACTGAATGAGTCTATTTCTATTGTACCTTGAAATAGTTATTACCTCATTTGTTCCTTTTCAAGAATGATAATTACACCTGACAACATTTTTACTCTATTATGAAGCATTTGTCAGGTTAAAGCACATCAAGGGTTTCTGTGTAATGGAGCTAAAGGATGCTGAATCAAAGTAAACAGCCTTTTCCTGCATTTCATTATTCCTTTTCTCTAGCAAAGGCCAGAATTCAGTATTTTCAGAGTGTTTCAGAAAGTTAGAGCTCTACCTGGTGTTACTGCACACAAGCACCTAAGCAGCAGCTGTTCACAGTTCCCACGCCCTTAGCAGAAATAATTCAATGTATGTTCTTGGCATAGTGAACATTTAATACATACTCTTATAAAGCATTGGAAATTATGGATGGAATAATATATGAAATAACCTTTTTAACAACAGCTGTTTTGTGGTGCTAGTTTTCCTCACAGAACTCTTTTCTTTCATAAGTGGAGAAAACCACCTAGATGCAAGATTTAAATTCAAGGTTTACATCTGTATGTTTCAGGACCCCGTATAAACACATTTCTTACTGATCTTTCAGAGGTGAGCTGTCAGTCTCTGGAGTGTGACCACGATACATAAGGTATGTGTCACCTTGTGACACTTGCTGGATTGATTCCTTCAAGTAAGGTAGTTTGAGGAATTCCTACTTTACAGTTCTCAGTCGGGTTTAGAGATGAGAGAGATTTCGAGCTGCCAGGTGCCAAAGGCAGGAGCAGAACTTTAAGTTTTAAGTGAAGTTTTATACTGCAATAAATGCACTCACAAATTTAAAGGTGCCTCCAGGTGGTTAAGTCTTCAGATAATGCACAGGTATCTAGTTTTCATAGAAAAATAGGGTAAAGACAAAGAGTATTCACTCATTTTTCAGCAGAAGCTGTCAGCTAGCAATTACGAAATGGCTTAAAAATTAATTGTGGGGGTAGGCTTATTTAGGTTTTGATCTTTCTTTTTGTTTTGGTTTTTTTGTCTTAATAGTATGGAAGAGTTTCCAAATAAGAAGGGTCACTAGGAAAGAGCTAATTATTTCCCATTTGTGGAAAAGAATTAGTTTACATTTATATTAACTCCCCCCCCCCCAAAAAAATACTGCATCACAGACTCAGAAAAAATATTATTCTTATGTTGGTGGATTGTACAACTGTCTCACACCACTTTTTTAATCAAAGGAATCTTAACCACAGCAACTGAAGCATTATGATTCAGGCTGGGTCTTGGTTGAGAGGGAGAGAAAGTGATTTTAGATTTTAATGAGGAAGCCTTCAGCATTTGAAGGGCAACTTGTTTATTTCAAGATCTGCAGTATCACAAGCAATGTGAATTAGTTTTCAAAAAGATGCGTTCTTTTCTCAAGCATCAGTAAGTAAAACAGGGAATGATGCCTCACGTGAAGCCGTATCGTCTAGCAGAATACCAGGGTCTCTCCACAAATCTTGATTTGTAAGGCAAGTGAAACAGCAGTACTTCTGTCACCCATATCACAAAACCAACAGATTACTACAGAAATTGAATGAAACCATCGAAAGAAAGTTGTTCTGGCTAGTTTGATATATGAATGCAGATAGTTAAGGTTCCCTTAAAAATGTCAGGTCTACTTATTAGCCCTTCCTCTGCTCATGAGACTTACCCGAAAATCATATTTTCAAATACAGTCTCAAGGCAAAGAGAAGCAATGCATGATTTGTGATGAGCTATATGACTTACATTATGAAGAAATAAATTTCTTCACAATATTATGTCTCCAATGACATTTCCACTGAACAAAGTTCCCAACACCTTGCTGACTTTTTTTAGAGAATGTTAGCTAAAAAGGTATTAACATTTCAGTGAGTAGACATAGTATTTTCTTTATAGCTTTGAATTTGCTTCTTGAAAAAGATTAAAAATATGCCAACTCTATGAAAGACATAAAGTATAATTAATATGGTGGAAAAAAAACCAGTGAAAATACAGCTAGGGAAGGCTAGAAGAGAATTATGTCCTGAGGGTTGAAATTATGGGATGGGATCGGAGGAGGGGGAATGTGAGTTCTATGTGTAAACTACTCCCGTGCGAAAGCCATCAATCCATCTTAGTCTCCATTATATAAATGCAGCAGAAGTGGTACACAGGGGGCAAAGAAAGGAGGATTTACTTTTTTTTATGTATGTCCAGAGTTGCCATGGAATTAAATGCACTTAAGAACTCCTCAGGTGCACATACTTAATTCTTAACAGCTGTAATTTATTCACACCTATAAGAATGCATCTCTATTATGAAAGCTAAAACGTTTGGAGGAGGGTTAGGATTTTAATTCCAGAAATCTATTACAGATTTGCTTCCTAAAATTATGTCTGATTGTATTTAAAGCTTACTAGTTAACATTGTAAAGTCATTGTTTAATCATTTCTAATTCATTTGTTAATCTTTGTAATAAAATTAATCATGATGAATTGACTTGGCAATAATGGGGTTGTCATAAGTGCTTATAGAGGATTTACAGTGTAAAATCAGCACTGAGGACTGGATGCTTTCTCTTTAAGTTCTTTTTTATTGATGATAGATGTAAGTGTTCAGTAATCAAAGAGAAGAACAAGAGGAAGCATATTCTCTTTGAGATTATGCTTTTTTTTTTTTTGAACACTTAGTTAGAAATGGTAATTTTGGATATTATAAAAACAGCAAGCTTTTCTGGGAATGGAACTAGTGAAGAAACATTTTTAAGAGGAAACAGTTTTCCTTTTGGTTTAAGTATAAAACCAGGGTGCAGAATAAAAATAGTGTAAAAAAAAAATCTTTTAGCCCCAAATATCCATTACATTCCACTAACACCATTTTTAAAGACTAAAATGGCATCCAGATGCAGTGTATTCTATTCATGAAAATAAGTTACTTTTTCAGTTAGCCTTTTGAAATAAATTTCATTTAAAAAGTAGCTATACTATAACTGGAACAGCAAATGGAGAATATCTGTGCACAGGAAAGAATTCAGAGGGGCTTTTTTTTGCTACAAATTCTATATCTGTGTATCTATCATGGTACAGGGATTTCCTGTAGATAATTTTTTGACAGATTTAAAGTGAGAATAATGCAACAAGTAGCTTGCCTCATGTCCCCATTAAAAAAAAAAAAGAATAAAAGAACTGAAATCGTTACTGAACCCTTTTTATTATCACACTTTTCAGTTGTAGTATTTTTTAACATGTTCATAGATTAAAGATGATAAAAAACCAAGACAACTAAATCTGCTGCCTGTTGTTTCTAAAATATGCTTAAATGGTCCAAAATATTTTCCTCTCAAACCATAAAATTTTGCATGCTTTTTAAGATGGTAAGTCATGACCTTTATTTATACAGAACATAATTTTTTAGTAACTTCCTTTTTAAACCTGAAATAAAATATTGTAGAGAAGTATCTTTAATAAGTATCACTAATTTCACTGAGATACTTCTGAGTAGTCTGCTGCAGTGGAAAAAAAAATATCTGTAGAATCAGGTTCTGAATGGATAGATAGAGTATAAAAATGTGAAAGCCGTGAAAGGTCAGAAGGAGATTTTTAGCACTATGTCCTTTTTAGTTTGCATTAGAATTTCCTTAACTCATTGTAGTTACAATAGATTGGAAGAAGACATGCATGTGAGAAAGTAAGATATGAAGATATGAAGATCTCGTACCTTCATTTAGCATGCAGCTGACAATACTGTTCTTATGCATACCTCCTGAAAGCTGAGTGAAAGAGACAGTATCACTGTAAATGCCTGGAGAAGAAAAGAAATTACAATTAGGTACTGTAATTTAACTATGTGAATGGTGTTCACAAAGATCTCCAGCAAAGCACAACCTCTGTACTCTCAGGTTATTAAAAAAACAAACCTTCACCTAGACAAATACTGTTGTCAGTGGTGTAATATCAGTTTATAGCATGGTATTATGACACCGAATAAGATTTTCCTCTTTTCTGAGTGTCTCTCTGAATACTGAAAGAATATTTTGTATTCCATTTCTGGAGTTTTTCTTTGTGTTTTTGTTTGATTAACTCACAGTTATCATAGGTATGGTCACCTTTTATAAGTTTGCCCTTCTCCAGAAACAGTATGATCTGCAGTGACACATCTAATTTAAAAATCTGGAGGGGTCAATGCTGTTGTTGTATTAGTATGTGATGGAATGAAAAGTTCAGTTCACTTTTACTCATTTCTTTCAGTGCTCTTTTATTCATCTCTTTCAGTATTTGCCATTTTCCAATCCTTTGCTTCATATGGCAACAGTGAAAAAGACAATCATGTCCCTCAGCATGTCACTTGTCATGCAACCACCATTCTAAGAGGGCATTTCTTGAATGTGCTAAATAAATTCCCAGGCATCTTGGGGGATATTCATTTCACTGGAGAGGAAGCAGGGAATTAAAATTCATTACCACTTTTGAGAAACCATTCTACTGCTAGTCTTCATGTACTTTTGTCCACATTATAACTCAATGAAGTAATTTATTTTATTATAATAGTAATAATAATAATAAAATTGTTTTTAAATCATTTTCTAACTTTCAGGTTCTAAGTAATACAATAAATACCACATTTTTAAAAAGTTATCTGTTCTGTTCAACCTGTCGTTTTATACACAGAAACCCTTAGAAAGACATTGACTGTGAATTTTTCTTCTTCAAATAAGTATTCCTAATTTATTTTTTTAATGCAAATGACTCATGTTCAGAGGTTCTCTGAAAACTTCCCCTGTGAGTTAGCCATTTTCTTTAGAAGCTCCAATGTTTTCTTCAGATTTTTTTTTTTTTCCTATATGTGTTGTGCTGTTCTGGTGGTGTTCCATTCTTTCATGCCCCAAGACCAAAGAACTACACAGGCCACACGCTGCTTGTTTAGACCAAAATATCTCTTTCATCTTCTGCAAACTGTTCAACATATCCATCCAAATGCAAGTTCTAGCTGATGTCATGCAGGGACCAAGGTTGTAATGGATATACACTTCTACGTACTTAGGACATCCAACTCTGCATGCTACTGCATTACTTATGGTTCATTATAGTATTTTTTGAATAACTATTTAGATTATGGTTCTGCTTTGGAGAAAACTGATGTATGTAAAACTTGGCTATTACTTTATGTAAATAATTCTTCATTTTAAAATAACATCAGCATATGGATCCAGTTTTATATCATGTTACACTCAAATAGAACAACTCATTCATCATTTTGGAAAATCAAAGATGACCTACTGTATGGAAAAAATGAGGAAAAGAAATTTTCATGAAGATTTGAAATATTTATTTTACTCTGATGTACAGGTTTTATAAATATTTTCTTCAGTTATTGAAATTTTACTAAAAAACCATAAGAAAAATTCCTAACAAACTGTCATAATTTTAGTTATTTAAAATTACTTTAATAATGCTAATTATTTTAACGTTATATAAATAATGTCAGTAACTATATATACATTTGTTTTTAAGCTTGTTTTGTTTGTTTTTGAGTAGAAACCGTTTGGGTTTTAGTTTGGTTTTGGACATGACCTGGCAATGTGCGCTCGCAGCCCAGAAAGCCAACAGTATCCTGGGCTGCATCAAAAGAAGAGTGACCAGCAGGTCGAGGAAGGTGATTCTCCGCCTCTACTCTGCTCTCGTGAGACTCCACCTGGAATACTGTGTTCAGCTCTGGGGCCCCCAACATAAGAAAGATACGGACCTGCTCGAGTGGATCCAGAGGAGGGCCACAGAAATGATCAGAGGGCTGGAACACCTCTCCTGTGAGGACAGGCTGAGAGAGCTGGGGTTGTTCAGTCTGGAGAAGAGAAGGCTCTAGGGAGACCTGTTTGCGGGCTTTTAATGTATAAAGAGGAAGGAAGGAGAGTGAGAGAAAATGTGGGACTGTCACTGAACTGCATGTGATTTAGCGACTGCACACAAAGGTAAGGCTGAGGTATGCAATGTCTTCTTTCCATCCATCTTCACAAATAATCTGCCCCAGAACTCTGTAATTTCAGACAGGATTTAAGGAGGAGAGGAGCAACCAGCAATGGATGTGGATCAAGTCAGGAGTTACTGGAGAGATATTGACCTGTATGAGTCCATGGGACCCAATGGGTGCCTCCAAGGCTCCTGAGAGAGTTGGATGATGCCCTCCAAGGCCACTCTCTATCATCTTTGAAATGTCATAGAGAATAGGGGAAGTCCCTGAGAACTGGAGAAAGGCAAGTTTTGCATCCATCTTCAAAAAGTGCCAAAAGATATCTGGGGAGCTACAGGCTAGTTAGCCTCACTTCAGTCTCTGGGAAAATCATGGAGTGACTCCTATATATAGCGCATTTCTGGGCAACTGAAAGAGAAGTAAGTATAAGACTGGAAACAATTGGTAAGGTACCAACGGACCAAAGGCAAATCACACATTACCCACCTGATTGCCTTCTATGTTGGAATGCAGGGATTTGGGGATAGAGGATGAGTGGAGAGCAGTGGATGTAATTTAGCTTGCTTTAGAAAGGTTTTTGACACTGTCTTTAACAATACGCTTGTGTCTTATTAAGTTAGGAAATTGTGTATGGATGGACAGCTGGATGGGTAAAAGAACAGCTTAGATGGTAAGATTCAGAAGGTAGTGATTAACAAGTCAACAAGTTGGGTACCACAGGGGTCCATCCTGGGAACTATTATGTTTAAAGACTTTCTCAATGACCTGGAGGAGGTAATGGAGCTTACTCTCATCAACACTGCAGATGACACAAAACTGGGGAATTAGTTAATACCCTCAAGGGCAGGGCTGCCATCCAGAATGACTTAGACAAGCTGGAAGAATGGGCCGACAGGGTTCTTGTGAAACGGAACAAGAACAAGTGCTAAGTCCTGCCCCGGAGATGGAGAAGCCACTGCAACAACACAGGCTGGGAAGAATGGACCTGCAGAAAAGGTCCTGGGGGCCCTTGTGGGCAGCAAACTTAACCTGACCCAGATGTGTACCTTCATAGCAAAGGTGGTCAACAGCATCCATTGCTGCATGAAGGCGCACAGCCAGCAGATCACATGGAAGGGGTTATTACCCTCTAGACAGAATTCATTACACCACATCTTGAGTATTGCGTCCAGTCTTGGGCCCCCTCCCCCCTTCCCTTCACAACCATCCATGGCAGGGTAACAAGACGCAATGGATGTAAATTGAAACAAGAAAGGTGTTTCCCCATGAAGACAGTCAGGCAGTGAAGCCAGCTGCCCAGAGAGGCTGTGTCCTCTCTGTCCTTTGACGTTTTCAAAACCTGACTGGATAAAGCTCTGAGCAACCTGGTCTGACCTCATAAGTGGTCGTGCTCTGAGCAAGCAGCTGGACTAGCTGTCCCTTGCACATGAATTACACTCTGCTCCTATGACTATGATAAACAGTAGGGACAGACTCATTGTATATTGGTCTATTAGGTTATATAGTATTTGCCACAGACAAAGTTCCGGACACCCCACTTCTGGAACATTTTACTATATTATAAGGTTCTGGCCTTTAAGGAAAGCATCTGATTTTCAAGCAGTATTCTCCTGAAACCATTTGAAAAGTGCATTTCAGTTCTCTTTTTGTAGACTAAGCATGAAAGATAGCTTTTATTTAATTTTAGCACTCTGAGCTCCATGCAGTTCTTATCACAGCCTTAAAAAAAAAAAAGGAAGCGAGCTTAATCTAAAGCTAATTTATTGTTTATGGAATTCTGTTAGCAGTTGTTATTCTGCTTTCACTGACCCTAAAAGGGAATAGTCAATGCATTTAAAATTAAACAGGGAAAAAAGGCAGGGGGGTGCAGGGAAGAGAAGAGAAAAGAAAATAAATTAGGCTTGCCTTGTCGCAGCCTTCTACAGTAATTTCACTTAGTGAAAAGCAGAGTTGCAGTTTTTCAATCAAACAGAAAACCATTCTGAAAGAAGATCTACAAAATTAAGCATTGTCTATTTAATTCATATATATAATAAATTGTGGCATTTCTTTTAGCACTTTCCAATTGTCTCCTGCCATTACACAGTAACCCTATTCAAATGGATTATCAAAGGCAATGCTGAAGTCAAGGAAACAAATTCTGCAGACTCCTCTTGAACATCCCATTGATTTCCACATTGCAGCTAAATTTCTCATTTATATTTTTAATTCATTGTGGTTAAAAAGAAAAAAAAAAAAAAGGACCTGAAGAAAAAGGGATATAGATAGTTTAGTAAATCAATGCAGAAGCTTTTATTCCTTGCAGCACTCTCTGGATTGCAGATTTATTTCTTTGGGACTAGATTGTCTCAAATACCTTTCTTTTTTATGGCAATAAATCTGACCCTCAAAATAATATCATACAGCATTGCCCTAGTTTTAAAACTATTCAGTCCTTTAAAAATTACATTTTCATTTTTTATTTGGATCACATGAGCTAAATTAATGATGTGCTGTTTCCTTTCTAAGCAATTCTTGGGTTTGGTTTGTTTTTTGTGGTTTTTTTTTTTGGCTCAGATAAGCATTAACTTATGACCTAAAATACAACAAAGTTGAGAATATTTAAAGCTACAGCACATTTGTGTCAAAATACTCATTTTAACAAGGAATTAGAAAAAAATAAAAACACCTGTTTGTATTTCTTAGGCAGTAAATAATCTTTGGTATTTTGTGTACCACACGCCAGATGATAATATGAAATGACTGTGCCTATAAAATTAAAATGGCTCCCTACCTCTCTTTATAGAGATTCTGCACCTGCCTAGGACATTGTAACCTTTTTAATAAAGACTGAGTATCCGGTGTCTCCTTGAAACTTCTCACTGCATTAATCTATTTCTGCTTCCACATGGCACATGGGTTGCTTCCTCCCTGTTTAGTATTGTTATTGTTTTTATATTTCGTGCATTTTTTTTGACTCAGCCTAGCACAGGGGTGAAATGACAATACACATCCTGAAATGAGACTGAAAAAAACAAAGACTTTAAGTACAGCTACATATATCTCTATCTATATCTCTGTCTAGCTGCATTCTCTAATCCATGCTATGGCTATAAGGCAACGTCTTATACTCTTGTAAAAGGATAATGTTATTTCTTGATCATGAGATCATTCCAAGTAAAAGAGGAAATTTGACAATGGCCATGCAGATCTCATCAGTTTATTTTCTCAGGAATTATATTCTGCTTCTCATTATTTATTTCTGCACGGTGTTTTTTGACCATGATTTCACATCCACCCTACACAATAAAGGTCTTTCTGGACATAAAACCTCAAGTATCCAGTCACAGTGGACTCGCTGCTTGACACAGGATTCATGGTATAGACAGATCTTCTGGTTACATTACATCATCTGGCTTGGGTATCAGTGAAAATGATCTTTCAAGTTATTCAGTTTCTTATACCTTTTCAAAATAAAGATCTGTAATCAGACAGTGTATTTTGACATCTATCAAAAGAAAACTATCTACTGGAGCTACTATTACACAGTCTGCTCTTAGTACACTATGGATGATAATATACCATACCTGAAGAGCATCACATCCAACCTTTCCTGGCACCTTTACAGCTGTTTATTGTTCTACCTGATCCCTCCCAGGGCTGTTATCAGTAATGGTCTCATCCAGAGTTGCAGCCTTGAGTCAAGACTGACTTTGCTGACTTCTAGAGAGGATGTGCTGAATCTGTTGTATTGCAAAGGAGACGAAGGATCTACTGTCTCACTGTCCAGATCTACCACATACATTATCTAGACAAGGATAATACAGAAAATACATAACCACAAAACACAAAAGCACAGGTTTGGATTTTTAGGATCCAAGTTGACTATGTGCACTAAGGTCTTGCAGAATACAAATATGTTCAAACTTACTCTCTTTTCCAGAAACACCCTCTATCATATGTCACTGTTGCCAGAATGGAGACTATAATGGTAATATCTATTCTCACATTTCCCATAAGATATCTCACTTTATCCTACCTGTAACATCTTTAAATAGTCATACGGTACTCTTGACTGTCTAGTAATACTTCTGTGATCATTTTACTGCAAAATTAAAGATTTTCTGAAATTGTAATGGATGTGAGTAAAGCTAGATCCATGATTATCATTCACTTTAGTTCGGGTCATAAATCTTTATCAAATATTAAAAAAAACCCATAATGCAAGTTATATATGTTAGTATCAAACATTTACAAATATTGATACAAAACTGTTGGACACAGAAAGATGGTGTATTAATAGCAGGTTGCTAAATAGTGGATCTAATGAATAACTAACTTTTTATTTTCAGCCACAGGGTTTTTTTCCTTCTTCATATTACTGAAAAGTCAACGTATCTTTAAATTAAATCCTTCACTTTCAAACTTTATATTTCACTTAAAATTTTTCTGACAAAATTTGTATGGCATTCCAACTTGCTCATATTGATTACCAAAGACTGGGTTCAAACTTTTTTCGAATGTCGCTAGCAGCTTTACAAGAATATAAGATTCTCCTAATTTGTCCTAAGAGCTTGGGTTGTCAGGAGGTAGGAAATCTCAGTGACACAAAAGAAATTCATTTTTACGGAATGATCTTCTAGGACCTGATCTGTCCTGGTTTCAGCTGCGATAGAGTTAATTGGTTTCCTAGTAGCTGGTACTGTGCTATGTTTTTGAGTTAGGTATGAGAAGAATGTTGATAACACTGATGTTTTCAGTTGTTGCTCAGTAGTGTTTAGACTAAAAAGTCAAGGATTTTTCAGCTTCTCATCCCCAGCCAGCGAGAAAGCTGGAGGGGCACAAGAAGTTGGCACAGGACACAGCCAGGGCAGCTGACCCAAACTGGCCAACGGGGTATTTCATACCATGTGACATCACATCTAGTATAGGAACTGGGGGGAGTGGGGGCGGGGGGATCGCCACTCGGGGACTAACTGGGCATCGATCAGCGCATGGTGAGCAATTGCATGCATCATTTGTATATGCCAATCCTTTTATTATTACTATTGTCATTTTATTATTGTTATCATTACCATTATTAGTTTCTTCTTTTCTGTTCTATTAAACTGTTCTTATCTCAACCCACGAGTTTTACTTCTTTTCCTGATTGTCTCCCCCATCCCACTGGGTGGGGGGGGAGTGAGTGAGCGGCTGCGTGGTGCTTAATTGCTGACTGGGGTTAAACCACGACACTTCCTAATCTTCACACTTCCTGTTTTAACAGTGTTCTTGAACTTTTAGTAAATTATCTAGCAAAATACTTAGCTGTTAAAAATTGTGCAGTTATAAAGTAGACCTCAACCAATCATAAAAGACAATTCTCTACATGTGCAAGAGATATACCCCAAGAAGGTATATCCCAGACGCCATCTTCTCATTGCTTACTTGTTGCAGCATGCTGAGATAAGGCATATGACCAGAACTAAAACAAGTCACCATACCCTGTGACTGAGAAAAAGAATATCAAAATCCAAAGTGTGTGTGATTCTGCCTTTTAGCTATAATCTTAATAGAGTAAGTGGCATGTTTAGTGTGTCCGTTTGTTCTAAGATCTTTGTAAAGAGGGCACAACACAGGGTTTATTACTGTTCATAAGCAGATGGCAGGATTTTTATTCATTTTCCTAATTAATGGGAAACAATGGCATGATCATAACAGCATTGCTTTTTCAACAAGAATTTGAAGTGGAACTTTATAAATTATATGTATTATATTAAAGTGGAGCTTTACAGTTTATATACAATATTAAATATAGTATTTATATTCAGAACTGAATGAAATGATGTGAAGTTAGTTCTTCTGTGACTTGTTTCAAAAAGTTTATAGGATTGCAGCATGCAAGACGCTAAACTCTTCTCTGATGACAGCTAAATTCTGTAATAGAAAAAAGCAATTTAATGATCTCTGATTACAGCAAGCAAGGCTTTTCTCTCTAAGTGTAAGTAAGCGCTCAAAGGTAGCAATTCTGTGTCTCTGTTTCCTGTCTGCCTTTCCTAAATGCTGACCAGATGTGAGCATTCCTTTTGCTCATAACAGCAGAGCTTCCTGGGCAGGCCTTGCGGGGATTCCCAAACCAGAAGGTCAAATTGTTGGTTTGGCCTGCTACAGCTTACACTGGCTATTGATGGTTTTCGTCACTGCTCTGAGTGTCCAGGCTTGTTTGGATCGATGAGTCAGAAGGTCAGACTGTCACATTGCCTTGGTAGGGTACAATTCCTTGTAGCTTCTGATGATTTCCACTGCTCATACTTGGAGTCTCTATTTACCGAAATAGTTTGTCAGGTTGTGAAGGTCATCCTGTCAGAAAGTGCTTACGATTTCAGAATTTTTGTGCTTCATTGCAAGGCTTTTCTCTTGTGCCTAGATGAACTTGCACATCAGTGCAATCACTGAGCTTTGGAGAATGCTTTCTTTAGTGTCTCCTAAAAGCATCTGTGATCACAAGAGAAAGGTTGTTGTAAGAAATGATTACCTTTGTTCTAGTCCTCATTCCTTGTTAATGCCTTGTGAGAATGGATTCATTTTGTGCTATATCTTCCACCCTCATTAGAGTTTGCCAGTTGGGAAAGAGAACTGGGAAACAAGTACATTTTAGCCTTTAAGTTACATGAAAAAGGTCACAGTCAAGTGGTTTCATAACGTATGTCAAACAGTTGAAGATAAATGTATGCCAAGGTTCTTAGAAATCATGTACTTAGTGTTCAAATCACTGTGGGTCCTATTTTCAGATGCTGACCTTTTCTAGCAAGAAAACATAACTCAGTACATCTGAGACATGCAAAAGACCAAATGGAAAATCTAAAGAAAAAGAGAAAATATTAAAAGAAAGAGTGGGTGTGTGAGAGCGATACGGACTCAAAAATATACATGTAACTGTAAAAATATTTGTTTATGATTTCTATCTGACATGTATAGCTTCATAATTTGCCTTATAAGTATGACAGTTAGCATAACAGGACTTCATTTTTTGATTAGAGATGCCAAGAACTAGTGACATACAGTATTAAAAATATAAAATTTAAAAAAGCAAATACTAATTATATGGCCATTATAACTGTTCACTTCATTGTTCGCTTCATTTGGTTTACAAGTTAGCAAACATTAAGAAAAATCATATTTTGAAAATAAAACAACATTTTTCTCAACTGATCAAGGCTTTTAAGGTTGGATTCTCTCATAGACGTAGTTCTTTATGCCTATTCATCATACCTATTTTTAAGTGGTTGAACTGTAAGTTGTAAAAATTATGCGACAGATACTGTAAATAGCAGGAAAGAGCTTAACTAAAGTGTCTAATGTTTGACTAAAGCCTCCTACATTATATATTCAGGCTTTCTATTTCCAGTGAAAGAAGAAGATTTCATAAATTTAGGTTGAGTATTTTATGCCAGAAGAAAGTGTCTTGTTAACAGCAGTGGCAATGGACTTTTTACAGAGTTTCAAGAAGAGCAGGAACGGGGGCAATACTGGAGGCTGGGAAGTGAAAACACTAGAGAAAGCTCTGGGCTGGGACAATGATTATTAAACTGTGCACCTGAAGTTATTATGAACATGTTATTATAAAATGAAACTCACATTCTAAAACAAGTTGTCTACACTTACACAAAAAATGCTTAGCTTGCCCAAGAGAAGACAAAGTGAAAAGCTAGCCCAGAAAACTATTGCTCTGTTTTAACTCAGGCCCTCTAGACTGAAATCTCCCACTGAAGTCAATCAATCAGAACTGTTCTCATATAAGAACTAAATGAACACTGAATATGGGCCTCAATTTTAGATGCAATATACCTTTGGAAAAGATACAGCTCTGCTTGCAAATGGCTGTTGTCAGCATAAAACACAGACACTGGAATGAAAACCACTGACCAAACTGATTTGCCTTTCATTTCTTGCACAAAATTTTTCATAAGGAAGCAATGGAAATCCCTGAAAACAGCTGTGCTATCAGACTGCATCAAGGTTGTTTCCTACTGTAATACAAATGACAAATTAATACAGTCGCTCAGAGAAGCATACTGAAATATACCTAAAATACAGGCACCACCTTCTGTAACGTCCCAAGGTGAAACCCTGAAATGAACAAAAAAAGACAGGGAAAGCAAGAGCTTTTTGCCTTCTCTTGATATCTTTAGTCACCTTCAATGAAAATGGGAGCTCCCTTGTCACGGGACACTAAGCTGCTTACCTTGTGAATACCCTCCTATCCTTCTTCTGACACATTGTAGTTTCACAACACAAGGTTGTGCCTAAGTGGTATGGCTGAGGTCTGTATTACTTTTCTGCCAGAGTTCCAAAGTGATTGCATCTCTTTTGGGGGATTTATCATTATGAATTTTCTATATACCCTCTGAGAGGTGTAATTTTGCATCAGAGTATATTTAGGATGTGTGTCCTAACTGAAGAACTTCCCAGATGGACAAAGCAAAAATTCACATCTTAATAATCAGGTAAACTCAACTGCACAGCTGTATAGCAATAAACAGTTACTCAAATGTTACCTGTGCAGGCTTTGTCTGGACACCAAATAGGCTGTTGTTGGCTGCTTGGTTGGTTGTAAGACTGTTCTTTTCTGGACAGGTCCACTGTCTCTTCATTGACCTACACACATATTTGGGTGCTATATACAGTAATAGTTATCCCCAGTGGGGCCATGGAGATGCAAAGAGGTTCATCAGTATATGAATTTTACAGAATCTGGCTCATTTTTAATGGTTGATTTAGGTTGTCCTATTTTCCATGTAATATCAGAATATCAAAGACCAGATTTCTGTTGTTGAAACGTATGCCAGAAATCGTGACCACAGAAGCAGGAATACATAGCAGAAGTTGGCAGCTCTAATCCTGCTTATTTCAGGAATTTAGGAAGCTTGGTACTAGTATGCATAGTATGAATAACTCACCTTAGTACAAAGTTAATTTTTTATATCTTGTGCTTAGAAAATGGCATAGGGCCACTGACCTTGACAAGAAATAATGTGAAAGGATGTATAACAGAAAAAAAAAATGGGAGTGGTAACCATATATGAAATGTCTTATTTATATTCTGCATTTAATTATTCTGCTTCCCTACACTCCAACCTTGTCTTCCCAGCGCATACTGAAGAGTCTGGCGTGTGTTGTATATAGCAGATGGACATGCCGTGGCATACACATATTCTCAGCACAGTTCTGGCACACACATTTTCTGCTGAATTTGCTAGCTAGCAAGGACTCCAGCAGCAGCTGTTTCACAGAAAATGTTGTTCACTGTCACTATATTAAAAATAATTAGGCCAGGATGAATCAATGAAACCAAATAAATGAACCAACCTAAGATCAAGCTGGATGAATATTTTTGATACATATTTCCACACTTTGTTTTTTG
The DNA here is from genome assembly GCF_026419915.1 of Harpia harpyja. Classification (NCBI taxonomy): domain Eukaryota; kingdom Metazoa; phylum Chordata; class Aves; order Accipitriformes; family Accipitridae; genus Harpia; species Harpia harpyja. The sequence continues at coordinate 17,103,487 of NC_068944.1, read as the reverse complement.
TTTTAACTGGAAGATATGTTATTAAAAGGAAGGAATTCAGTTCTCATCCTGAATCCTCTACTAAGGTACTTATCCAACAACTCACTCTTTTTGGAAACAGCTGTTTCAGCCCTGGTAGGTTTTGCCCATGTCGGGAGGGCAGTCTCAAGCAAACAGTATCAGCTAACTCCACTGGTAGATGCAAAGAACTCTTCTCATTGCTGTATGTTGTCAGTTCTGAGGACTTTTTCGTTTGTGGGTTTTTTTTTTTTCTTCAGTGTAGGCTAGCCTGAAGTGATTCAGCTTGGTAGACCTTATATTCTTTTCTTGGATGTAGTAAAAGTACCAATTTTAAATCTCAGACTATGTTTTTTCTTGGCATTGTTAATTCTATCACAAAGGCAATAATAAAGTTTGCTCATATACATACCTACCTAAAAATAGGTAGATACTCAAAGGGATCTTTGATTTATCCCATAATTTCTGCTGTCCAACTAGCTGGACAGTGTGGCACAGAATAAAAAGGCTTCTTCCTTAAAGAGTGCTAAAACATTTTGTTACTCCTAATGTTATTTGAAGGGTGGAAAGAAAGAAATGTAGAGAGAACAGGAAGGAATCATATCTCTTCCCATCATGTCTTTCCTCCTTACGTGCTGTAACAGCCATCTAGTTTTCTCTCAATAAATTGTAATGTTTGTCTGGTGATAGACAAAGGTGATACCTGATGTTAAGACTTCATCATTAAATGCAATATACCTTTGTGTGTTTGAACTTGCAATTCATTCCCATTGTAATTCTTCACTTGCAACACGTCAGGTTTTGACCCTCAGTTTGAGACTACTATATTGATAATTGTCCAGGTGATTGGCAGTCATGTAGGGTCTTCCTGACAGTAACTGATAATAAGAGATCATGTTCAGTGCTCTTCCTTTAAACCTTGACTTTTTTTGCGATTTATTAAAAATGTACTAAATGAGATTGCTCTGGTGCTTGTTGAATAATATCTCCTCATTAACTACATACATTTCAGTTTTAATTTCATACTGAATATCAATAGCTCAAAAGCGAACAAAGAAAATGACAGTGCAATTACCTTGATTTAGGGCTAAAGGTAAGCATTCCAGCATTTCAGCATTAAAATTATTGCTATTAGTAGCTGTCATTTCTGTAGTTGCTCAGGGGTCTGTCTTTGACTTCTGTAGCTAATACCATTGCAGGTTTACTAGCTGGAGAACTACTGATTGCTTTACAGGGGAAAGAGTATTTAGTGCAACTGATATTCTCTTCTGCTCTCCCATGACAGGATTATGCTTGTAGTTCTTATTGGAAGTTGAACTACTGACCTCACCCTTATTTATGCACAGCAAGTGTTGTTACTTATGTAAAGATCTGCTGGAAGTCTTGTTCTTTATCACGTAAAATAGCAAACGAAAAATCCCACTGCACAGGTTTGTCTTTGTGGAGCCTACTTGTACATACAGGTATCTCAGGATTTGACCTGATATTTTTTTGTTATGTTGAGGATGCTTTGCATCACTTATACTTTCCCCGATGGAATACATATATTCAATATGTTTCTTTTTTACAGAAGTAAATGGGTAAGAACTAGATTATTGATTTGCATTAGAACACTGATTATAAAAACTGATTTCTGAGCCATACAAACTGCCTCACATATTTTAGTTCTATACTTCACTCGTGAACACAAATTTGTTCCTTTTTAGATGACTCTCTACTTAAATGATTTGCCAATATTTTGCCTTCTTGTTCACCCCTACCTTGTGTGAAATTATAAGCTGTCATAGTATTAGCTAATTTTTTCTAATATTGGGGTCTGTTCATTTGCCACTGATTACTGGGCTGCTTGTATGTAAAGTTAAACAAAAGAAATTGCATTGATTTGCACTAGCAGAATGAGTTACTTCTCACCTAAATTAATACGATCATTGAGAGCGCATTAGCACAAAGACCAAAAGGTGAAACCGTCTAGTTCAGTAAGACTTACTAAAGCAATAATTCGATCTGCAGGCCTAAATTTGACCTGACTGAATGACTGTAGATTTTGAAGAGGCAAGAGGAAGAAACTGCTTGCAGGCTGGGAAATGGGGGAAATAAAAATTAATTATCACTTGTTAAAAGCAAACTAATCTCTGTAGTTAATAGGTTATCATTATCCAGATCACTTTGCTTTATACTGTATTTATATAGCAAAGCTTTGTCTTTTTTCATTGCCTTTTCTTTCTGACAGAATGAAGAACAGCACCACAGGTCAGGTAACTCACTCACACTTTGTCATTTGCTCCTTACAAATCTTTTTCTGGGTCTGGGTTGCATAGCAACATTTCAGGCACTATTGCAATGGTAGGACTAATCACAATTGCCGCAGCCTTATAGTGCTAACTATGTTACCTGGTGTACAACTAAACTACTGATGCAGTTCCCTTCCCTAAGAATGTATTCATAGTTTAAAGAAGGCTTTGCGAAGAAGATTTATGCCTTGTGACAAAGTACACCATCTTTTCCTAGGAGTTCTGTAAGCATAACTAAGCGCAGAAGCATTAAAGACAAAGAAAAATACAGCTAGATGGCCCCAAGTGTAATAACAGCTACATCTCTCAAGAAATAAATTAGCTACATGACATGTCAGACTATGGGAAATGAATAGGAGAAAATATATATCAGTAAATCAACAGAAGTTCAAACGGCATTATGCTGCATGTCTAGCTGAAAGAAAATTCAGAGTAGTAGCTGACACACTATCCTTTTCTCACCCCCATTGCTAGCTGGTGCCAAAGTGATCCTTACTTGTTTTTATGGTTTTTAACAGGAAAGCAATTCATCTTGTGGCAGGAGAATGACTTAGTGAAAAGGTAAATAGTATTAAGGATAGGATGGTGAAGCAGTTTTATCCCTAGCCCTGCAAGAGACTTCCCATATGACCTTGGACAAATGCCTTAACTGTTCCATGTCTCAGTGTGTCCATTAAAATTCTTATCCACGATCTATGGATGACTATGATAAATTAATATTGTCAAGACTGCCAATGTCATCCACAGTTAAGTTCACTTTCAATAAGGACATATTTACAGCTTTTCTAAGGTTTCCCATTGTTTTGTTAATTTGTTAATTTTTATATAAAAGTTCATAATTTGTTCATTTGTGACTAAAAATTTTCCTAAAAAGATTTTTTGATCAATCTTGGAGAATGTCTGTTGAACTACAATTTTAATTTGTAAGGTTTTGGCAGTTTTATCTCATGGTGACGTGAACAATCCTTGTTTGATTAGTCTTTTGGGAAGTAATATATACTTGTTCTGGTTTTAAACCATTACAACCATTATCTTGTCTATAACTTTGAAAAGAATATTACAAATTCCATGTTTCTTGCCTGTGGTAAAAATCTATTTTTCAAAATAGATATATTTGTAACTTGTGAGAATATTGCCACCCTTTTCCATTTGAAACTAAAATACTTGATGCAACTTTTCAACTAAAAGCACAGACAATGGGTCTATACTTCATTTTATGTAACTCAAAGTAATACCACTGATTTTAATATAACTATAGAAATATTGAGTTGCTGGAGATCTAGAATAAAATCCATTGATTTAATTCTAAATAGCTATGCAAAATAATCCAGAAAAACAAAGCAACATTTTCAATAAGAAATATTTTATGAGTACCAGTAATCTGATACACATTGACCACTTCAGATGAAAAAAAAAGACAAAAATCCTTGCTCTCAAGAATTAGTGTTTTGCGTCATCTCTGCAGAAATAATTTAAAAGTATTAGTAAATGATCCCAACAGACTAATGAAATTTTTCTCTAGTTTGCTAATGCCTACTGCTTAACAAAGAATGCCTGGGAACTCATGAGCACCTCACTACATCCCTTGGTAGTCCTATCACATCTGTAAGGACAAAAAAAGAGAATGCAATGGTATCATCTAGTCAGAAACCAGCTGCGTCAGTTGAGGGTACATGTTAAAGCTACCAATGTTTTGAACTTTGACCTCTAGGTTAGACTCTTATCATATTTAATTCTATGAACTTCCTGAGAAAATACTGCAGATACTCCAACTCTGGCAAAATGGTATCGTCAGAATTTTCCTCTCAGTAAGTGGCCTCAGCATGTTGGTTGTATCCTGAAGGGAATACACTGGCTCCCTGTCAAACATCAAATTGATTTTCAAATTGCTTTGATGGCTTATAAGGCAGTGCAGTTTGAGAAGTGTGTATTTATCAGAATTGCTTTCTCTGTGTGAGCCCAATCTCTCTTTGAGATCATAAAAAGCAAGTAAATTGGCAATTCTGGAATGTACAGTAGGGTAAAAACTTGGGAACGCATATTTAGCTGTTTTACAACTCAAATACATAATTGATTCTCTGACCAGGGTCTGTAATGTGATTCGATCAATTCATATTTATGTAGCATTTCAGACACCTGTAAATGATGAGCAGTATTTCTTTGTCTCTACATCTGTGCAACAATCTAGACCAGACACAGGAACTGCCCTTGCAAAACACTTTTAAGGGAAGGAATCTGGTTTGAAGGATGCCTCATAGCTGAAAAGGAAAGGATGAGCTGCTGTATGTGCTGAAACTTCTATGTTTAATGTTGACCTACGAATGTACAGAGGACTTTATATTATGTCAGTAGGAAAACTATGACCAGTGCACATGCCATACAGAGTTCTTTATATATGTTCAAAACTTTGTATTTGCAGGTGCTGAGCCCAGAGCGAAAGATGACCCCATTCTAAATAATCTCCTTTTGGTATGGTACCCTTCAACTCACAGGCTTAATGTCAAAGTCAATAAATTTAACTCTTAAGCACATTTAAGTTAGGGACTGAGCAAATAAAAAGCCCTTCCTGCTTCAAAAAATACCCCCAAAAAGTCGTCTTTATTATTTAATATTAATATTGCAGTAGCAGCTGAACACCTGTTTTCCTTGACTCCGTTGTGCTAGAAGCTGTTGGTCATATAATAAATAATAAAAACTAAATTTCTGAGTTTCTGAAAGTATTTCCAAAAGCTAAAGGCATTTTCCAAGCATATTTCTCCCTTTCAATGGGAAAAGAATGTAATCAGGGGATCTGCCAAGCGTTCTATCAAATCAGCCATTTGCTCTCAGTTTTAGATATGAGACGACTCTAAATTCTTTCAACACTAGTAATGAAATTCTGTGGCCAGTATTATTTTTCATTCCTCTCTATCTATTACTGGTCACTGATATTTAATATATTTTGTCTACAAAATTTATGCCCATAACTTGAATAGGTTTAGGAAATGATAATAGCACACTAACTAGCCCTCCATTCCAACAGATCTTCGTGAAATTAAGAGTGCGAGCTCAGACCTGAAGAGCTGATGATGTCTGTTGCCTAAAGGAGTATGGAGTGAGTTTGAGAGATGTGAAAAAGAAAACCAGAAGCTATGTTCGGTTTGGATATTTGTTTGAAATTTTTTCCTATATTAGGATCCATCTCTAGTCTACTTTCATTTTCATCATGCTGTTATTCACGTGACCCCCAGAATGTACAAAATGAGATGTGTTTATTCTGACATTATTATAACTCATCTTTTTGTACATGTGTGATAAAATATAATTTTTCAAAATTCAAGGATTTTTAAATTGTTTATCAATAACTGCACTAACACTTTATTTAATTTTTCAAAAATAACTTTCACCAATTGTAAACCATCAGAACCATGTTTTCTAAGGCAGCTTAGAAATCTCTTTCTATAGAAAATATGCTGTGTTATTTTGTAATATGCAAAGCAAAATCCATGAAAGCAAAGAGCATTGTCAGTAAAAATGACCTGTTTGTAGATAAGTGAGAGTTAAATAGTGAGAACTGCATAAAATAAAAAAGGTTTCACAAGCTGGGAAAAAAAAAATCAAGGAATTATAAAATGCAATCTAATCTAATCTAATCTAATCTAATCTAATCTATTTTTACCAGGCCACATTCTGGCATGTACTCTGTTTCTGACTCTCCCAAGCTATACAAAACGTTTTGAGGAATACAGTTTGCCTGCTTTCCTCTTACTGACTTTTGTTTCATCAAAATGAATTGTAAGCTCTGATTATGTATTTTTATAATAGTTAACACAAGTTATTGGTCTCAGATGAAGAAGCTCAATAATTATAAGAATAAATATTTTTCAACCTTTCAATATAAAGATCTTGCTGGCAATGTAAAATTACTTTTAAATTGTATTCTTTATTTTTAATAATAAATACAAATGTTCATGCTGACATTTTCAATATGACTATCAATCTCCTTCATTAAAATTATTTGAAGTGCTTTGAACTTTATAATGAGACAGGGTGGCTGCAATTTCAATTAAATTAGACTTTATGTTTTCTTAACAAGCTTCTTTGAGTTAAGTTAAAAAAGTATAAAGTGTTTTCTTTCTGTTAAGGAACATAAAAATCAATTAAAATGTCAGAAAAGCATTTCAACTAGATAAAAATGGAAATAACCATTTTTGACAATTTTAAGTGATACTATGTCAAAAGTTTAAAGCTTTGTTTTTTTCTCTTAACTGAATTTGCTTATATGAAAAATACCTTAAAATTGTGATTCATGTTCTTTGATTATGACAGATATTTTTTCTTTGCCTTCAAAAAGAAAAGGATTTGGCTTGTAGTAAGATAATATCTTATCTGTGGCATCCTTTCAGTTTTACTTGATAAATACAGAATTCCCCCTTTCTATACATGTACTTCACCCTGAATATGGCAGATGCAGCCCCTGCAGTTGTAATTAGAACCTATTTATTTGTTCAAGATAATTTCAGTCAGATCCATCTGACGTGTATGTGATGTTATCACATAAGCAGGTTAAACGTAAGTCAGACAACTTACTGTGTAATGGTGTGCACATTGACCTGGTGGGCACATAGGTCAAGTACACAGTGAACAAGGGGTAAAAATAGTCATGTTCAGTTATAGTGCTACAAAGCATTTAGTAAACATTATGAACAGACTGAGTCCAGTACTTCAAGTTCATTGTTTGATTTGGACAAATCATGTAACTGCAACCTTGGAAAGGGCTTCTGTATCCTTTTAAAGGTCGTCATGATGAGTATTCATTAATTCCATTTTTTTAAATTATTATTTTTTTCTTTAAAAAAAAAAAATCAATTAACATTCCTGTTAGTTAGGAACAGCAGTTGCAGAAAGCAAATCAGAATGACTAAATATTCACATCTTTTGTAACATGCTAGAAAACAACAACAAAGTGTTCTGGAGATGTTAATGCTGTACCTATGCAATTAGTTCCAGTTAAAATAATTATGCTGTAGCATTTTTCTTTTATAAAAGCATAAAGAGCTCTCAGCTGAGATTAGTCACCTCTTTTGATAGAGAACATGCAAACATATAGACAGAGGAGATTATTCATACTCCATGGACATGAACCCAACCTCACAGACAGACAAATAAATGCACGAAGTAACAAAAGGACCCAACTGAGTTGATAGAAATGCCTTTAAGACCTATAGCAATGTTCCAAGCTCCAGCATGCAGTTTCATGCCACACTGAGGGAAGCCTTTGGGTGATAAGAATTAACCTATCCCGGTTTCTGTAGAAACCAAAAGGGAGCTGTTGCCACCCAGATGAGATGACCAGGACTTTGATAAGGTTGTTAAGATCTATATTCTGTGTGCTAGAAAAGCAGTAAATCAATGACTCAGCCAGGAATAGGATCCAGATTTATACTCACTGTCCTTACCTTCTAAACTATGGTGTGACATCCATTCAAGATAGTGCAAAATAACATTTTCATTAGCATGGATTATAGCCCATGGGCTCAGAACTCCATTTCTGTAACCTACTGAGGTATCTGATAAGATCCTTTTCCCCCTTAACTAGCTCTGATTTCTGTGGAAATTACAGGTACTCAATATTTTGCAAGAGTGAAACTAGAAAGGTAAGTCTATAGGCTATAACTTCATATGACATAAATCAGCATCGTTCCAGTAGAACTGTCCTGATTTATACCTACTGAACTACAGTCTCGTATAAGTTCCTAACAAGTTAGTAGGTATTACTTAAAATTAATGAAAACTTGTCAGATTTGAATATCTATAATTTATTCTGATAAAGTATGATTTGGGGAAGAGTGTTTAGTATGGTCACCTACTTTCTTTATTTATACTGCCAAAATAATGTTCTCAAAGTTGAAAACCTCATGTTAAGTACTTAAAATGTATTTAAAACTCTCACGATAAATTGAATTAATTAAACTTAAATAACTTAGAAAAATCCTAAAAAGATTTATGAATGAGAGGAGGTATATCACTTAAGCATCTATTCTCTCAACAGCATTGAAGCTCATGTGAAAAAAATACATTGAATTCCTGTATTTTTGCCCCTTGGACATCACTGATTTGTTGTTTCTTTCTTCATCTACAATAGGACCTTCACCAATAGGACCTAAAAATATCTTAACAACAAGGATTTTCTTCTCAAAATGTATTTCCCAAGCTGTTCCCTCATAGGTATCAAACACAATTGTACCTTTTGAGATGAGGCAATTTCCTTCAAATGCTAAAATTTAGTTTCAGTAATATAATTTGTTTTCAGTAATACTGTAACCCATATATGTATATTTGACTAGAATTTGGTGAATGTGTTGAAGTTGGGCCTCAGTCAGTGTAACGTATACTTCTACAGAATGTCTGCAGAAAACAGGCTGCAAAAGGTCTGATTTCCAAAATGTGTATAATCTGTTCTAGAGATTTATAGCTGCTTTTTTAGTGTTTGTTTTGCTTTGGTGTTTTTTGTTGGTTTTGGTTTTTTTTTTTTTACATAAAAAAAACCTTTAACACTTACCACAGAAATAGGTAATGAATAATATGCTGTGGGAAGGACACAAGTGGATTCCCTGGAGGAACACTAGGTAAATGATAAACAGAGTAAATTAACAGCAACCAGCGCTTAGCTGAAGAGCTCTTAGTGGGGAAGATTGGCTTGATTTCAGAACTGCAACACAGATTTATAGGAGAATCTCTGCATATGGGCAAAGAGAGTCCTACACTCCATATGTCTTATCCCCAGGCTCTGATGAAGTACAATCAGTGAAATCTAGGGAGCTCTTGACGATGAGGAAAACACCCCTGCAGCACAGGCAAAGGTGGAAGAACCACCAGTGCCCCCACTGAATGGCAGTGCCTCAGCCCTGTCATCCATTCAACAAAGCACTCTGAGGACTGATCCAACACAGCCTGCTTTGTTGAAGGTGATCCCCCAGGTGTTGAACAGCTACTGAACTTCTCGGTACCACAGGCTAGTGAAAGGAGAAGAGGATGGAGGAGGGGAGTCAAGTCTTGTTTAACTGTTCTGACTATTCTTGAGTGTTGAAAGATGATTTTTTTTTTTTCTTACTGATTTTTAAAAGTTTTCTCAACAACTTCCTCAACTATTGAGTTAATTTTCTTAAAGCTACAACTGAAAGTGCTTTTGAAAGGAACACAAAAAGCCAAGAAATACAAATTTTTGCAATACATTTCAGTTAAAAAACCCACATTTTGCTTTATTTGTTGTTTGTCTTTTTTTTTGACCAGATGAATCCAGCTCTAGATGACACACAATACCATTTTTCCCAGTTTCTCACAGCTCTCTGTTTTGACAAGTGTCAAAACAGTTCTGTCCATCATTTCCTAATGACACAAAACAGCACAAGCTATAGGTTTCAAGTTAAAATAATAACATGAAACACGCCAACATACATTGTTAGTAAAATACTATGCAGCTAGCACTGCAATTACAAGCAAGTCTGTTTTCATAAGCAGGTTTCCCTAGCCTCAGAAGGGTTAACATACAGCTTGGGTTCATAAACTAAATGTAGGGAATTGTTTCAAAGGAGCTGGAAGTGAATAAACCTTTTAAAATACCCAGGTTATTAATAAATAAGCTACCTTCTTATTATTACCTCGAGAAACAATCTTTCACAGCCTGGAACCCACAGCGATAAAAACCATAGCAAGAAGAATAGCCAGCTTCCCTTTTGCATTGCTGTACTTTTTCAGTGTTTCTTGATCATGATTGTTTTGGGTTTGTGTGGTGGGGTTTTGGTAGCGGGGGAGGGGCTGCGGGGCCAGCTCCTGTGAGAAGCTGCTGGAAGCTTCCCCGGCTCCAAGTCAGACCCGCCGCTGGCCCAGGCCGAGCCCGTCAGTGACGGCGGTAGCGCCTCTGGGAGAACAGATTTAAGGAGGGGAACCTGCAGTGAGTGGGATGTGAGAGGAACCCCTCTGCAGATACCGAGGTCAGTGAGGAGGAAGGAGGGGAGGAGGGGATGCCCCTGCAGCCCGTGGTGAGGTGGCAGGCTGTCCCCCCCCAGCCCATGGAGGGGAGCGGGGGAGCGGAGGCCCCCCAAGATGGCCGTGACTCCATGGGAAAGCCCGCGCTGGAGCAGTCTGTGACTGAAGATCCGCCCGCGGAAAGGACCCACGCCAGGGAAGTTTGTGAGGAACTGCAGCCCGCAGAAAGGACTCACGTTGGAGAGGTTCGTGGAGGACTGTCTCCCGTGGGAGGGACCCCCCGGTGGAGCAGGGGCCGAGTGCGGAGTCCTCCTCCCCCTGAGGAGGAAGGAGCGGCAGAGACCAGGTGTGAGGAACCAACCCCAACCCCCATCCCCTGTTCCCCTGCGCCGCCGGGGGGAGGAGGTGGAGAGAACCGGGAGTGGGGTTGAGGCGGGAAGGAGGGAAGGGTGGGGGGAAGGTGTTCTGAGGTTTGGTTTTGCTTCTCAGTATCCTTGTTTTGATTTGATTGGTAGTAAATTAAATTAATTCTGTTTCTTCCCCAAGTTGAGCCTGTCTTGCCCGTGACCATAAGTGGTGAGTGATCCCTCCCTGTCCTTATCTCAACCCACAAGCCTTTCTTTATGTTTTCTCCTCCTCGTCCCACCAGGGCTGGGGGCTGAGGAGTGAGCAAATGGCTGCATGGTGCTTTGTTACCGGCTGGGCTTAAAGCAGGACAACAACAGAAGTGTTTAAAGGCTCAAAAACAGCCCCTCAGTGTGAGATGGGGTCTAGAAAGGGATACAAGGAGTCGGGATGGGTCAGTCAGGAAGACATTACACGACATTGAAAAGACGCTAATTTTACTGCACACCATGGTCCATGAACAGCTCCAACCTCTGAAGCAATCCAGAACTGGGTGGGGCAGGGAGGGGGTGGGGTGTTTAATGCTCCAGAATTCCTCTTGCTGAAGGGTTGTACATTTTGTTCTGTAGCTGTTAATCGGAACCAGAGTAGTCTTACTGAACCATCCCACCACCTGAATATGAAATGTGTACTTCTGAGAGAGCGTTTCTGTTATAACTACATGCTCTGCAGCGAAAGATACATGAAGTAGTGATACAATTTTAATAATCTTACATATAACTATTTTAGTTTGCAGAAAAGTACTATACTGATACTCCTCAGAAAATGTTTCAAAAATAGTGCTATATATTTATCTTCAGAGAGATAATTATCTGGGCTTTTTTACTGCTTTACAATGGTTATTTCTTTAAATATTTCAATCAATTTCTATTTTACAAAATAGAAGAAAGTTAATTGCACTATAATTTAAACAAAAATGTCTCTAGGCACTGTTTCTGTGCCCCTTCTCTTGAGAGAAATCATTAAAGTCCCAAGAAATACTCATTTGCTACAACTATCTGTAATTAAAATATAAAACCAGCTAAAAATACCCCATTACCACAAAAACAAGGAAGCATTGAATTTCAGACACTGAACAGCATGGATGAGTAGAAGAAAATATGGTATACATTTTTAATTTATTCTCAGTAAATCTCATGTGCTTTGTAGAAGTGTTAAAATGGATTAGTAGTATATTAAATTATTCTTTGAAAATATTCAGTAACAAATATTCAAATTCTTTCTGCTCCTATAAAAATAAAACTACAAAAATATCACAAAACATGTTGTTTCTGGTGCCAACATTTATTATACTAAAAAATTATCGAGAAAAAAAAAAACAGAAAGATAACATAGCTGCACTTTCCATGTTTAGCCAAAAATTTTTCCTTACACCCCTAAAAACATTAGGGGTAGGACAGTAGGAAGATAAGTAGGAAGAACATAGACAATTTTTGTGATAAAGGATTTATTCCTCAGAAAACACTGTATGTATATGTATGTGTATATGAATCATCCCTAACAATATAGGGTTATTATTTTTTCCAGCCTTAGCTGGACATCATCTCTTCAGTAGCTCAGATTAACAAGTGAGAGTTCATGGCGTTATGTTTGAGGGTGACATATCTAGGACATTTTTGAAAACCATGGTATTACCAGCAGTGTAGGCATATGTTAAGTGCTAAGAAAGTTGAACTTTCTCATTTCAGGGATAGCACAGGTCATAAATCTGCCTAGACAAATAAAAAAAAGTAAGGTATTTCTCTGGATATGTACACTAATTCTTGTTGTCTTTCTCCCATCACAGAATATAGAAATATTTGATCACAAAAGACAAAAGATGCAACTCTAGTTTCATGTAATCTGGCAGCAAAACTTCTCTTGACTGTATTTGGGCTGGTGTCTGTGACAAATATAATAAATTAATTTAATGTATAATATTTATTACAAAGATTATACTGCAGCTGTGTCAAGTACATTAAAATATAGCCACAATACACTTTCCGTTTCTTGGTCTTAGTTTAGGTTTTAGATGCATTCTGAAATCTTAAAATGTACTTGTTATTTTCCTCACCGTAGCAGCAGATGTCTTTCAGATATCTTGCAGCCTACTGCATCCATAGTCCTGAGTAAACAGCCTTGGTTTCCAATGCAATTTCTGGGGAAGGTCAGTTGCCTTGAAACAGAAGAAACAAAAGCCAGTCTTTTTACCCAAAGAGTAATCTGCTGTGGACAAATATCTGTAAACACAGGAAAACCCTAACTGCGGTTAAAAAAAACAGGTTAGATCAGGTTAACAAATAGATACATAAGCAAACTGGACACCCATAAGTCCGTGGGCTGGGCAGGATGCACCCACAAGGGCTGAGGGAGCTGGCTGATGTTATTTCATGGCCACTTTCAATAAGCTTTGAATGATCGTGGTGAATGGGAGAGGTTCCTAATAAATCAAGGCTCAAGGATATTATTTGAGTTTTGAGATGCCCAAAAAATGCCTGTATTGGCTTATCCAGTGTGCTTTCCTAATATATTTAACAATATATGAGATCTTGTTTATGTTATCATTCTGGGTGGGGGTTTTTTATGCAAGCTGAAATGGGATATCTAACTTTAACTTGTTGCTCAATATCCTCAGATCCTGAAAGTAAGTGTGGATTTCATAAAGCCATGCAAATTTATACAAGCTAAGACAATAGCCCATTGGCACTAAAATCCTGCTTTCCTCATGTTTCCATATCCTGCTGAGTGAAGAAGGTTAACTTGTCATTGTCTGGATCATTAACTTTTTGGAGAGAGATTTTTTGAATGCTCTCATACATAAATTTACATGGCAAGACGAACTTCTTAACTCCATAACTAGACATTTCAGAATCTCTGAAGGATAGCATTTGGAAATCAGCATTTTGATTAGCAGAATGTACTTTCTAAATGGCATTGGAATACTGTTACTGAGGTACAGGGATGATGGATGCAGGAGGTAAATAGAGAAGGAAAAGTTCCCTTTGTTTTCTTCATTAAAAGGTTCACATTCCCCAAAGACAAATTCGTTTAACATACGTGGAGTGGCAATTTGAAAAGATGGTGAACAGGCTTCAAATAATTTGTTATTTTTTTTACTCATTTTTGAAAGACAAGTGTAATGAAGAGAAGAAGAAGGTCCTACCACGTCTATTTTGTTTGTATTCAAATAATGTTATAGAAACTCAATGCAGCTTCATACTGTCGTAAATTTTCCACAGGTATCTGGTATTTCACCTACTTTTCCCACTGTTGTCTGCTGTCTTGTAAACTGTAACAGCGTTATGCATCTGCATCTGCACACACCAGCTTTTGACAACAATTAAAATTGGCATGTAGAAGCATTCTGAGATGAAATCTTCTAATTGTCAGACTGAGACACTAGCCAAAGGGGTATACATTTGGGTAATCCCTGGGCTGAAACACTGCTGGTCTGTCAGCCTCTGAAATTATTGGCAATCTCCTAGCCCGTATCTAGCAGCTGAGAGGAAGCTGTGCCAACCGGTGGCAGGCTTCAATAGGTTTTGAAAAGCCGTTAGTGTAATTGTCATCTTTAACACCGAAAAGTGCTTAGATGCCATTGTGATAAGTGTGACAGAAACTGTGTAAATAGAAGAGAGCCAGCAGAGTCTTGGAAAAGGCATTCTGCATTTACTATCCCCCACTGCTTTTGAACTGCCTGCAAACAGGCAGTTGAAAACAATAGACAAGTAACACATCCCATCAAGTCCAAAGCATTATGAGAATGACCTTTGTGAATTGGTCTGATTCCTCGTGCTACACCGCATGGTGTAACAGGGAGGACGCCAAGAGGTGGCAGAAGTTCCCTGTATCCGACAGCGGCAGGGTGGGACTGTCTCCCTGTTCCTGACACTGGGAAAGCCAAGAAGCGAAAGGGACAGATAAACATTATTGGAGTCTTTGGTGCTATTGGTATCTTTATTCTAGGCAGGACAAAGAAACCCTCATATTCTCAATGTTTTAGGTACTTCAGTACAAAGTCCTTCAAACTAACACAGAAGTGTTATGGTATTCAAGTCATGCTGCATAGTGTGAGGCTGATAAGTTTTTTTAGGCTTTTTTTTTAAAAACAAAAAAATGAACAAACCAACCAGACACTTCTGTGGCTTTTTCATTGTACCAAAACGGTTGCATGTTGATAGATTGAAAATAATTGCTTAACCATCACCCAAAAGCCTGTAAGTGATGAGGCACGATATTAGAAAAAGTCTGGATAATTATGAACTCATTTCATTGTTCAGTGCCATAGTACTAAATAGCATAAATACAAAAGAGAACTGTGTGAAAGGTTTTCTGTGGCAAAGTATCTGGAACAAGTTGTCCTTGTGTATTAACTATTTATTTAAAACAGCCAAATTGGAAACACAGGAAAGAGGACTAATTCTGAGTTGTTGATAAAGTAATTGCTTTTCTGCTTTTTCCAAATGATATAACACACACACACACTTGTACACACACAGAGGAGCACTATTATCTGTCAAACAGAATTATGCATAATGCTTGTCAGTCTCGCTCACCCTAGTGCTTTACATGCAGAGAGGCAAACTCGGTCACGTTGCATGGGATGTCATTTTAGGGATAATATTGTTACTTTTTGCTTAGTTTATGGTGTGGGGATTTTTTCAAGCTAAAAGATGAGATTTCATTTACTGTTTATAACATAATGGTCAGCACAAACACGTTAAATGCAATTGAATTAAGAATTTTTTTAATATTTTTAAAGTGGCACCTGCAGCTCACTGAAAATAAAAGTTCAGGGGAATTTTATATGTATTCTCCTTAGTGCACATTTCAACTAAGGATGATGGGCCCATATCTGTCTGTATGTACCCAGTCCCCATTCAAGTGTTGCACATCTGTTGCAAACCTAACCTTGAAAAGCATTTGAATCTCCTGCATGACATTTCCTGACGTACATGCCACTCTGCTCCCAGGCAAGCTCAGCATTTGTATCCCAGGCTCAGGAAGGGATTTGTTCTTACATGTGGGTCCACTCACCTCTGCCGAATTGGGCTCTACCCAAATTGCAGCAGGAGTTAACACATCCTTTCGCAGAGACCTGTTCAAAGAGCCATGGTTTAATGGAAGAGGCCAGTGTTTAAAGTCTTTTCAGCCCAACTGGAGAGCTGTGCTGAATTTGCTGCTCAGGCAGTTCAAATAACCTCTAGAAAAGTGTCATAAACATCAAGGCAAAGGGACCTAACCAGCTGGAAAAAGAGTCCTCGGATTGAAATTAGGCATTTCCATGAAGCTATGTTAGAGATTCCTTGGAGCAGAATGAGAATGAGGCACAGGTGATCCCCGTCCTTGAGGTGAGACTCCTCTGTCTGAGGAACAACAAGGCTGTGTCTGTGTGCACCCTGCTCCACCGTGCCTCTTGCCAGCGCCTTGCTCCCCACAACCCTGCGTGAGAGCCTGCCAGCATGCCGGCATCGTTCAGGTGATGGCACAGCTTGACAACCTGGCCGTGAGTTGGGGCTGGCAAGCACCGTCTTCCCGTGGAGCCAGGGAAGTCCAACTGGCATTTGAGCCTGGAGGAGGATCCTCCAGGTGTTAAATCTGCACACGGTCTTTGTACATACTTGTCTTTAAGCAGCTGAATATGCTGAAGTGATCCTCAGATCAGAAACTGGGCTTTTCTTTTCCTAACCTGCAAATTAGGGGGGCAAACTGGGAGGGTGCTGGTTATTATTTAAGAAAAATAACAAAGAAAAGCACATTTTCTTATTAGTTTCCTGTACAGGAGTCTGTCTTCATTAAAATACCTAGTAAATTACTTACAATTTCACATTATTAAAATAAAATTGAAAAAAAAAAAAGTGTGCCTTTTTAGAGTATTTTCTGCTCTGCTAAGAGAAGGATGAATAATGAGCATTTGAAGCACAGGCATGACTTCAGCACAGGGCATACCCTGAACTGTTACTAAGATTGCAGGTAACAGCAGGGTCTTTGTAGCTCTGTTTGGTAAGAAGTGTGAAGCTTTTCCTTTGTACACATAATGTTCTGCCATGTATTTACACAATAAATGGAGATGAATCAATGCATTATTAAAATGTCTTATTCACAAAATAACAATTCAGAAGCACCTGCTTACACATCTTCATTTAGTAAATACGATGCACTTGTTGGTTACTTGTGGAGATATAGCACATGCAAAATAGCACCAGTGGTGTTCCCATATTTTACTGACTTACATAAAAGGATATAATTTGTTGATGCATGACACTGAAATTATTCTAATGCAATCCAAGTAAATATGTTCCTTTCTGAGTTTCTCTAAGATTATAGTTACTTTATACTTCATGCAAATAAGGCTAATGAGGTTCACTAGTTTAGTAACATCTTTTTGTAATTGCAGAAGTAATTGCCATCAACCACTCAGTGTAGATTGGTCATTTGGTGTATATTTGGTGAAAAAAAAAAGTCTATGCTACTGAATATGAAAATGGTGTTTTTCCTTTGTATTCACTTATAGGGAGTACCTGAAATGTTTACTGTTTGTATTGAACAAAGAAAATAGCTGGAGATTAAATTAGCCACAGGAAAAGACTGTTATAAAAATAATCCCACAACTTGCACCACACTACTTCTGGCCAGTCTTGACTGCTTTTGGTTCACTGCTCTTAGTCAAGTTAAAAACACCACTGTTTTGTCATGGAACGCATTCAGTGGAAAGGCAGAGAGCGAGTCTAATGTTTGAAATTTTACTTCAACACTAGTGGTATAAGGATGATCACCTATACACTCAGAGCAAGTCTAAAAGTGTGCTGTAGGTAGTGTAACCTGCACACAGAAAACCTGGATGTTTTTGTGGCAGGTGAAGATTCACTAATAGAATATAGTCCAAGCTACGTTAGTTTAAAGATTTTCTGACCTCACTATACTGCTTTTTTCTCCAAAGGTAGTTGTTCTTAACTTAGATATTTCTCAACAGTGCAGACGAGCTCTGATCTTCTATTGAAAATTCCATAGAATTATATGGACAATATTTTCTGCTAAAAATCTGAAAATCTCAAAAAGTGCCATGGAAAGGATGTAATTTTTCAGTGCATTTTATCATATTTGTCTACCATATTTTTTTCCCTCTTTATTATCTTTTCCTAGACTTTGTATAATGGAGGAATGAGTCCTTTCCCTCATGTGATTCTTTTAAGGAAAAAATCCCCAAATATAATTAAAATATTAATATAAAACAATAATAATAATAATATTGCTCTTATTGCTCTTCTGGGATGCTCCAAATGCTTCTCATCCCTTCAAAAGGAGATCTAAACTTCCTCCATTTCTTCAGCAGAAATCTGCAACCAAATATATATGAGGGAATACCTTAATACCCTAGAGTATTATAAATCTAGAATGATACTTGCCTTTCCACAGTTCTATTAATAACTAGTATTTCATTTGGAATTATAAGGTAAAAACACTGAAAATGCATATAAATGCACTTGAGTGGTTAATATTGTTCATGGGTGAAGTCCTCAGGTTTATGAGGAGTGCAAAAGAGTAAATTATTTTAGAAGGATTCTGAAGATTAAATCTTCAATAAAAAAGTTTTTTAAAAAATCACTTTGAAAGCATAAAATGTGATCTTCATTTGGAAGCCTTAATTCGTTGGACATTTCACTGGTTTTCCACATTTGAAAAGTACCTCTGTAATGTCTTTAAAAGTCTTCAGAATTCTTGTTCCATCCCTAAATTAATTGCTGAATTTTTGTTCTGGTGGAATTCTTACTAACATCAGTCTTTTGAGTCACTCAAGAAAGCCTTTGCCTGTTCACAGTTGTCTTCACTAGACTCTACCAGTAGCACAATGAAGCATGTGTCCTTGTGCGTCCTGAATGGTGGAATAAACTTACTTTCTTTACAAACAGAAGAAAGGTGTATCACAAATGGATAAAATACTCTGGATTAGAAAGGTCAGTGATCTCCTCTGAATTCCTAATACCTAAAACCTGCTTGCTTTCCATTTTCTCATATACTGTAACATGTATAGTATAAACATCATCTTGAAAGGGTGTATCAAACTACCTGTGTCCAAGGAGTGTAGAGCACTGGTTCAGCTCGTTTTGTAATTTTTTTCAGTTAGATGCTTTTGAGCAGTGGCTATTAAAGATTTCTCTTTGTAAGATATGCCTTTAAGTAAGTAAATGGCTGAATTAAACATACGTTGAAGACCCATACTTTATTCAGGTGTACTCTCAGAGTGATCCTAAGCAATATTTCCCTTCGCAAACTGAAAGAAAATCCTAAGGCAAAAAATATCTATAATAATTACATAATCAGAAAGTATGCAAAACAACATAAGCAAGAAAAAAAGATTAAGCCTCTCCTGGGATTCCATTTATTTTGTAAACCCTGCTGAGTTTCATGCTGGGTAGAAAGAGATGGGTAAAGTAACCTAGAAGAGTCAGATGATTCAATATGGCTTAGTATTTAATGAAGACAAAATAAAACAAATAAACATGAAAAGAAAATTGGAAGATCAGTTTTCTGTAAGCAATAAATTGCAATGGTTTTTTGAAGTATAAACTCAGAAAAGAAAGAATAATAAATAACAAGAGCATCTAGATTAATAAGAACAGTGATAAACCAAGATGATTATAGTATCTCAAAAATTGGTTTCTGGCACCTTCTTCCCCTTATATGTTAGAATAAAAACCTATAATTTTTTTGCTAATAGACTAGAAAACAACAATTTTCAGACATTTGACACTAGGCTGCTTGATAAAAAGAACAAAACCATTCTGAATGAGGATGAGAAGTTACATGACTGCATTTTATAATGTTAGGGTCATTCCCTGAACATATGTATGTACCATATATAATTGGGTAAAAAAAGAATTACTGTGTAGACAGAGAATACAGTTAAAGTCTTCTTGTTATTACTGTTGTTATTGTTTTCCAAAGGAACTGATGAAAAGTTACTATATTATACAAAATGCTTTGAATAAATCTCTGTTGAATATTGACCTATGCTGGATCTTTATTTTTTTTTTCCCAATACAATGAAATCAGACATTCCAAATACCAATGGACTTTGTTAATGAGCAGCTTTCTTCTAATCTTTGTGGTAATTAGGGACTATGGCCCTCACTTCAGGAAAACTGGAAACATGTAATTAACTTTGTTAAAGTGGAAACTCGTAATGAAATTAAGTAAATGAATAGGAGTTCTGTTAAATCATAAGATAGCTGAATCTCTTGTGCTAGGCTTCATCTGCACTGTAAAGTATATCTGTTCTGAAGTTATCAAATCTGATTTCACCCACATGTCATGACTCCATATCAGCTGAGGGGCTGAGTATGTATCATTCCTACATTTCTTTGCTATTAATTCATTTCCCACACAAATAAAACATAGTTTGGACAACTTGTAATTATCTATCTATTTTCTGATGAGTGAGTGAAGAATATGGGCTTTCTTGTGGTATGTGCCACATAGAGTAGTATAGTTACAGCTGTAGAAATTCAAACAGGCAAATCATCTGGAAAGAACAATCTGCTTGATCTTTGGGGGGTAACAAACTGTTGCAAACATAATTTAATTTGAACCAGTTTGTTTCTTATCTGGCGGTTCAGCAAGATGGTCATGTGGACAATAATTCATCTTGTAGTTTTCTTATTACCGCCATTCAGGTTGCTTTTCTCTGTGTCTTTGCTTTGTTATCGTATGGTTAGTACGTATTGGCTACCTTTATCACATAGGTAAGAATGAATCTCCCTTAAATATAGTTGCCCCAAATTTTATTGTGATGAAGACCATAGTGAGTTGCTGCATTGAATAAATATATTATTATGTATTTGCATCATTCAGGATGAAAGAGACTTCTATAAAAAAGTTAGAAAATAGACCACTTTAAATGCATAGAGTACTTTAAAAAAAAATCAGTCAAAATACTTAGTTTAGAGCTTTTCTAAGTTTTTGAGTGCTCCATTTGATAGAAATAAAGAGTTTATTTGTTCAATTAACATACTTTTTATGAACAACTAATGGTCCTGAGAAATTCATAGAATGTTTGTTGAGACTTTGGCAAGAACAGTATCTTTGGGAAAGGGTGGTGGGGATGGAAGGTGAGAAGGACAGACTGCTGACCTGCCCCCTACATTTCACACATACAGTCCCAGGGTCTCAGATGTCTGCAGGAGAGTGAAGAGGGTTTTCAAACACCTTGTACCACAGGAGAAAGTCACCTGCAGCTACTGTATCAAAAGTCACTTGATAAGTTTAGAGAAAGTCTGATTAACTTTTAAATCTTCATAGGATGAACACTTTACTTCAGCCAGCCTTGGGGATCTCTCACATGATAGGGTTTCCTTTTGTCAGAGTTGTGATGCTCTGAGGTATTTCCCAGGTGCTAGTGTGTGGGAAAATCCCTACATTTTTATCCAGTAATGAAAGGAGCATCATATGAAGTGGTAAGCATATTCCAAAACTGAATCTTTATGGGGAAAACTGAGTTTGTCTCAGGTTCAGCTGGAGAGCCATTAACTTCAAATTACCAAACACTGCCTAAAATTTTTAGAAGACAATGTCTTTTAGCTACAAGATACTGCTTCAGCACATCTGAACTGAATGGAAAGTATGGAGGCAAGAGCCTTTTATTAGTTAAAAAATTACATGTTATTATCTTAAATTTCGCTGTCACAATGTAGATTTTAACGAAGGCGTGCAATGCACCTAAGAGGTTACTTTGCAAATATCAGCATAGCATAAAAATGCAGGAACTTCAGCACAAGCACTTCAAAGAATTTGTCGAAGGTCACCTAACAAGCCAGGAAGATCCAGAACTGAAAATCAAATCTGCTTACGAACCCGTGTTTCCTTTTCTAAGGGAAAAGATCTTCTTCTGATGCCCTTTCCTAGTAAAGTAATATAGTCCTCATTAATTTTAAATAAAAGATAAAAGCTCTATGTCCCTTCACACTGTGGTACAAAAGAAAACATTAATAAAATACAATCTAGAAAGGGAACATAACATTAGAAGTAATGCTTCAGCCACAGGGCCTTCCTTGAGCTGTAGCAAAATATTGAACAACATTAGATGAGTGTTCCTTCTAATATTTTAATTTCTTTTTTTTTTCCTCAGACTTTTTAAAATTCCAAATTCAAAGGGGTTGGGGACTTGGTCTCTTGAGTCCAACAAAGAGTTACAATTCCTTTAATAATACTATGCCTCTAGCCTTCTACTCAAAAACAATTTCAGTTTCCATTTAAGTGTTCCTACCAATAAATAACATCCATCTGATTGTCTCAGTTTTTATTCATTCACCCCCTAGAAAAAGAGCATAAGCATATGCTGAACTTTGAAATAAATACAGTGTTTGTTTGCTTGGGGTTTTAAGTCCTTTTTGTTTGCTTGCTTTTGTTTCCAATGTAACTGGTATCAGGTTGTTTAGTTGGAATACAATCATAGACAAACTGCTACAATGGACACAAGATAGCAGCTCCTATTAAAAAAAATGTTAAAATAATTGTCTTATGCCTAACTCTATTTGGAAAAAAAAGGTCAATGAAAATTAAATGTAATGGAAAACCAGAAAAGATTGTGTAACTATGACTTATTCAGCTGTATTTACCTCCCCTATGGTCTCATTCTTCTACAGATTTTTGAAATATTCCCATATGGATCAATATTTTGTTTCTGAAGGCCAGATCTATATTACCTTCAAGACTGTGCTTGAGGCCAAGTTTACATTTACCTACACTGGTTGGACAGAAATAAGGCTTAAGAGACAGAATTGCGGAAAACTTCCAGCCACAGAGTACAGAACACAGAATGGTAATTTTACATAAAACCAAACAGAACTTATTTTTCAGTCTGGCTAAATAAGTCATACCTCGTCACCATGGTTCAGTCATTATGCACCTATTATGTCTTGCAACCTTGTTGCATGGCCAGCTTCAGGCAGGAGGATCCCATAAAATTCCAGTGTTTATGCCTTAAGACATTATAGATCATACATATGTGCAGGACATTATAGATTAAGTTTACACCTCCGAGCTACAGGCAGCCTCATGCAGACACACCGTCTTTCCTAAAATCTGCATTGACAAAGTTCTGAAGTGCTCTTACAAGGCTTGATGCTTTGCCATTTTTGTATGACTTAGAGTCTAAACAACACAGCATTTTAATCACAGCATAAAGAAGTAAAAGGCAGCAAAGTGGCATCTCTACAAAGGGATAGAGTCTCTAAA
Source organism: Harpia harpyja (assembly GCF_026419915.1). Classification (NCBI taxonomy): domain Eukaryota; kingdom Metazoa; phylum Chordata; class Aves; order Accipitriformes; family Accipitridae; genus Harpia; species Harpia harpyja. The sequence continues at coordinate 17,080,613 of NC_068944.1, read as the reverse complement.
ATATGAGACAAAATTGTGGTAGTGTTGATGCATAATCTGACTCACGGAATAACCTCTATCAAAGAGACTAGATCACTTTGCCTGGCTCAAATTATTTTTTTTTCCTTGGGGACAGGAACTTGGATTAAGAAAAAAATATGTATTAATTGTATGCCATTTATTTCTGTATCAGTTTGGAAAGCCTGAGTTCTCATGTGTAGTAGCCATGCTGAAAGTAAAATTTTCTGGGTTTTTTTTCAAACACAGTTTATTTTCATAGAGAAAGGTGCACATACTCCTCTTGGTCTCTAATGGTGCACTACTATACGAAAAAAGCCAGGAAGCAAGCCTGTAATGCAAAATCATTAGCTCTCTCCTTGGCCCTGGTTTGCACCATTTCAGTTGTCCTCAAAGTAAAATCTAGGCCTGAATCAAAGGACAAGACCACTCCACAGGAAATATCACACAAAAGACTCAGAAGATATATCCAACATTTTGTCTCTTTGTTTCCCTGAAGGCCTTGTATGCATATAGCCAATGTTTTGGGTTTTTTTTAATGCTGTTAACATGCGAAGTCATTGAAGCAGACATTGTCATTTGGGTCACAATTTCTTTACTACTAAGTGCAACTGGAACTCAGTCATGACAGGCCTTTTAGGAGCTGTGATAAAGCATTTAAAAGTACATTTATAAAATGGAAATTTATCTCTGCACATGTATCATACAACTGCTGCTGCCTAGAACACACTTAATTGCACATGAATTGAGAGCAGAATGTTGAAAGTAATGCCAAATGCAGATTAAAACCCACAGCTCTGCAAATGTAACACATCCTTTTTTCTTGAAAAGAAAAAAAATTAGTATGTGTTCAAGTTTAATATGGTAGGTGTCAATTGGTTTATCTTGCCAATAAGAAGATAAACAGTTTTCCTAATTCTTTTTTTTTTTTTTAACTACAAATATCACAGCATCAGAATAAACATAATTTTAAAAATAGACAAAAGAAAGGTAGAAATAGACTACCTGGGACAGGAATATCAAAAAAGAGAAGCAGTTATGGAAATCTTTCTCATTCTCTCATCTAGTCTTGCTAATAATATGTTTGAAGTAAATATGAACAACCAGGGAATCACAACACAAGGACTGAAGAAAAAAGCAAAGTTGGAGAAAAAAGGGAGAAAATATTCTTTCAATTAAGCTGTATTATAAAAATAAGGCAATAACATTAAATAAAAGGCACAAGAATTTTAACACAAAAATGCTGAACATGCTGTAGAGAAAACTATAGATTTAGGTTTAGTTTCATCACAAGCTAACCTCAAGTTTTAGAAGTCTGAGCTAGTGGAAAAGATAAATGGGTGAAAGAGAAGTACATCGAATAATCTCTTTGCCTTTACTAGATTGTTTGCAATAGTGGTTATTACGGTTTTATTGGAGAGCTGTGTTCCCTCTCTAAACTGAATTCCTTATGAGGAATAAAAGAAGCAAAAGCAGCAGGCAGAAATCCTCCAGTCAAAGAGGTAAATATACTACTGAAAATGTACTAACAAGTAGGCTTTTCACATTTTGTATAATTAGTTCTTGTATAAGCTACAGTGATGGCATAGAGAGCAAATTTTGGGTGGCATAGCCTCTTTCACTGAGATTAGAAGCCATTTCAGACATTCCTGAAGATCTGAGTGATAAGGACACTAAACACTGACAACAAAGTTGGCATTGTTGAGTTCCACATTTGTTTTTTATGTGTGATTTCTGTATTAGACTTCATCAGTCTCTGAATCAGAAGGGTTTTTTAGTGGTTTTGCCCCCTCTAACCACCAGATACATATATGCCACCAGGCATACAAAAGTCAAGCTGTGTATTTTCTAACTTCTAAAAAATTCCGAAGACAGTGCAGTAAACACATAGTTGACAGTTTTCCCAACTATTATTCAAGCAGAACACAGTAACAGTTTTTTAATACTTATGTTACTTTTTTAAGTTGATGCATAAAAAAGCCTTCTTTGCTTTAGAAAATAACATATGTACCTAAAAACTGCTTAAACTGACAAAACATGGAGGGAAGGAGAGGAATTAATATGTGGCAGTTTATTCCTCAAATAGTTGTAGTATTAGGCATTGCATGGTAATTTCAGAGGTGCCAATGAAAATATCTTTAGAGTAATAGCTACTACTGCTTACAAGTGTCAGATGTTATTTATTGGAAGCCAGGAGAGAAAAAAAAAACACCACCACCAACCCCCACCCCCCCAAAAACCCCTCTCTCTGCCCTTATTATTTGTAATGGTGCATAGGCAAAAAATGAAGTGCTCCAAAATAGACAATTTCAATAGAAGCCAGTATTTGATATGAAAAGTGAACACTGACAAGCCTTCCATCAAAATAATTATCTGAAATTTGTAAATAAATTACTGGAAATGGCCCAGCTTCTCTGTAGATTAGTGATGTCACTACTTGGTTCTCATGTTTAGAATTCGGTGCTAACAATTTATTGCCGACATGAATTTGGAAGCTAGTCTATGAAATCACCGCCTTTATAAATTACTGGAAAGACATTTCAATGAATGACAAGTTAGAACTAATTATTTTCTTTCTTTGAAATCCCAGATAATTTTCCACAATTCTGTTAAGCTTAGAATATGACACTTTTACAATCAAGCAACTACAGAAAAGAGTATTTTAAATATACTAAATTTTTTATATTATGCATTATTTTAACATATTATCAGGTCAAATTGCACAATAAATTAATTGATGTAAGGCTGATAAAGCTGTTCCACTTGACTAGATGTGTCAGGAAAAAAAAAGAAAAAAAAAGGATTTTACAGAATACTTTTAATTCAGGAGCTAATTTAAAATAAAGTTATTCTGTTCCATATGAAGGAGTAAAATATTATTTAGCCTGTTTTACAGATAAGAAAATCAATCAAGATTGTCTCAAAGTCACTAATACTCCTCTAGAGGTTTGAAAGTTGACTTGCGTGAGATTTTACTGTAAGACTGGCATTTCAATGCAGTAGAACACAAGGCATAAACAAACAGTGAAATCCTGGAAACCATTTCCAGGCACATGAAGGACAAGAAGGTGATTTACAGTAGTCAGCAAGGATTCACCAAGGGGAGGCCATGCTTGACCAGCCTGGTAGCCTTCTACAATCAAATGACTGGCTGGGTAAATGAGGGGAAAGCAGTGGATATTGCATACCTAGACTTCAGGAAGGCTTTTGACTCTGTTTCCTGTAAGATCCTCATACAGAAGCTGATGAAGTATGGCTGGATGAGCAGAGAGGTGGACTGAAAACTGGTTGAGCATCTGAGCCCAGGGGGTGGTGATCAGTGGCATGTAGTCTAGTTGGAGGCCAGTAACTAGCGGTGTATCCCAGGGGTCAACACTGGGTCTAGTCCTCTTCAACATCTTCATTAATGATCGTTAATGATGATGGGGCACAGTGTACCCTCAGCCAGTTTGTGGATGACACAAAGCTGGGAAGAGTGGCTGATATGCTAGAGGGTAGTGCGGCCATCCAGAAAGACCTCAACAGGCTGAAGAAAATGGCTGACAGGAATCTCACACAGTTCAGCAGAGGGAATTACAAAGGTCTGCACCTGGGGAGGAACAACCTCCTCAGTATATGCTGGGACTGACAAGCAGGAAAGCAGCCTTGCAGAAAAGGACCTGGGGCTCCTCGTGGACACCAAGTTGAAGATGACGCAGCAATGTGCCCTGGTGGCACAAAAGCCTAATGGTATCCTGGGCTGCATAAATATTGCCAGCAGGTCAAGGGAGGTGATCCTTCTCCTCAACGCAGCACTCTGTGAGGCCACACCTGGAGTCTTGTGTCCAGTTCTGGACTCCCCAGTACAAGAGAGATATGGAGCTATTAGACAGAGTCCAGCAAAGTGCCACAAAGATGATGAAGGGACTGGAGCATCTCTCCTATGAGGAGGGGCTGAGAGAGCTAGGACTGGTTAGTCTAGAGAAGAAAAGGCGCAGGGGTAGGATCTTAGCAATGTGTACAAATACCTGAAGAAAAGTTGCAAAGAAGGCAAAGCCAAATTGTTTTCAGTGGTGCCCAGTGACAGTACCAGAGGCAATGGGTACAACGTAAAACACAGGAAGTTCCCCCTGAACATCAGGAAACAATTTTTTACTGTGAGGGTGACCAAGCACTAGCACAGGTTGCCCAGAGAGGTTGTGGAAATATTCAGAAGCCAGCTGAAACTGTCCTGGGCAACCGGCTCCAGATGACCCTGCTTGAGCAGTGGGGTTGGACCAGGTGACCTCCAGAGGTCCCTTCTGACAGCAACCATTTTGTGATTCTGTAGAAGTATAGCACTGCATGACACTCAGTTTCAAATATCTGTTTTATGAACCAGAATGAGAGTGTTTTCAGCATTTCATGCAGATCTTTAAAGGTGGCCTGTGGAGGAGGGGGGAGGGCGGAACATAGAAGCTTTTACTGCACCTTCACTAGATATGGCAGTGTAGGGCAATGTCTAAATAATACAAATCTCAGAAGGAGTGCTGCATATAGTAATCATTCTTCTGAAAAAAATTCATTCAAAGAAATAGTAGAAGAGTCAAAAATTATGAGTGAAATGTAAAAACAAATGTTGCAAAATCTCGAAGTCAGAGAAACTATTACTTAACTGAAACAAAAGTTTCAGAGGGAAAAGAATGAAGTATAGATATATGTTAAGACTTCACACATAAGTAGAAAAGAAAAAAATGCTTTTTGTATTTTAAACTAATATTTTCCTGGAGGATTTTTTCATTTCTAGTGATCTTTTTCCTGTTTTTCTTATCAAAACATTTTTAAAAAACCAACAGAAGTACAAAAAATATTCAGGTATGTAGTTTAAAATTTTGAAATGTTTGAGTTTTCAATGGTTTGTCCTTAAAAATGTTTTATTTTTGAAATCTAAATATTTAATCTATTTTTAAAAAAAAAATGAAAATACTGCTTTGACAGCTGCTTCCTACAGATGGATGTTAATATATAACAGAACAAAAATATTAATGTCTTATAAAAGCAATGCCAATTGAAATGATAAGACAGCAATCAAGGAGGAAGTTAATATTGAAGTCAATGCTTGAAAGCTTAGAATGAGTGGAGGAAAAACACAGCAAAACAACCATTAACACAGACTAAGACTGGCTTGCTCTTTTCTGGGCTCATGCTGTAATCCTATTTTACCTGACAAACTCAAATGAATGTCATGTCATTGTCTCAAATTTTCATTAGGAAGACATATACATATTACATATACATATATGGACCTGATACAATAGCTTTAAAACATCTCACCCCAGAAACCTCTACTAAGAAGAACATGAATGAAAGGAAGAATAATTTCAATGAAACTGAATAAGCAAGTGCCATCAGCTGTGGTAGCTGGTGATAAAAATCCTGTCACACACCGAACAACTAAAATTTGGTGCCAACTATCTGCCCTGGGATGTCAGCCAAGCAACCTGATGGACTCAATGGACCCCTCATGTATGATTTTGTAAAACAGGTTAAGGGGAAAGGATACCAACTGCATGGAAGCCTCTATCAGAATTGCCTTACATGGAATTTTGGGGAATTTTTTTATTCCCCTTACACAGACAGTACAGGCAAAACTCATCATGCTTTAAGGCAGTTCAATCGGGAACCATGTTCCTTCTGGCTATCAGTTTAACTTTTTGAGTACTAGGTTTGGTTTTTTTAGATCAATCATCAAGCCTAACTTGCTGTCAGCCAAGCAAACCACTGTGTAGGCAGTGAGGTTTATTCAGAAAACCACATAGTCTTCAGACAGCCTGAGATCACTAGGCTAAATAATCTCTGCTTTTGTTCTCTAGGCTTTCTTAAAGGGCAAAACACTGTATGCAAAAAGAACAAATCTCACGCTTTATAGAGTAATATAAAATTAGAAAAATAGAGTAGAAATAGTCCAAACCATGTTCCTGTAGTGCTAGAAAACACAACCAAGGTTTTTCATATAGAACACAGATGTAGAAACTTATCCCCATCATGCAGAAAGTGGGTTTCTACTCCCTTGCCCTTCCCAAAACAAGCGTTCCTATTTTATGAAGTCTTATCACTTTATAGGATGAGTCTGGTAACAAGCTGCCGCCATGTGCTCCTTAGTGCTGTAGGAACGTGCATCTCTGTTCCTTATGGACAGCGCTGCTCAGAGCAAGGTGTTTCACATAAGCTCTGACGACATTACCAACGAGGAGGATGAGATGGGTGCTTGTTGCCACTCCTAAGCTCTGCCTCCTTTAAGAATGGTTATTTCATTTACAGTTCCCTTTCCCTGGCCTCTGGCTCTCCTACAGAAATCACTGCAGCCCCCAAACAGCAGGAGACCCACCGTGGTGGAGAAACAAAGAAAGCTCAGTCTTTTATTCTTTCCTTCTTTTTTTATTATAAGAATCCTTCCTTTATTCTTTTTTCTTAGAGATCTTTCTAAGTAATGCTCTCTCTTTGATTTCTCAATCTGTGCAGTATTTCAAAGCTCTTCATTTATAGCAATAACATTTCTCCATTGGCTGAGATTGCTTATTCTTCATTCTTTTTATTTATAACAATAATGACAAAACAAAACAAGCATCTGCTCGACTACAGTAAATTATCTGGCTTTCCATGCTCTGTGCAGAGTAAAAATAGCTTAAGTTTATTTCATAAAGTGAATGTTTCCAGGCTATAGTCTGCCCGACATGAGTACTGCTCAAAGGCAGAATTTAACCTTTGTCCTTTCATGGTTGGATTGAAGTGCTCAACTACTCTCCCATAATTTTCAGCAATTTCTGCCCTGAGTTACTGTAGGTCTTATATGACCAATTAATTAGAAAACAGAGCACCACTTGAAGAAACAAGTGATTTATAATGAAAGGTCCACTTCTGCAATTTGCAGTGTTATTGGATGCTGTTAAAATAGTTAACTCACAAAATACTAATGCCTGTTCCCCTGAGAAGCTGCTTTTTTGAATTTGACCTCTAATAGTGTCATAATCCTCACAGAATAAGCCAGGGCTAGACTAATATTAGAGCACCTCTCTGCAGAGAGGTGCAGGAAGGCAGGTGTAGATATGTCAAGGCAGTCACATGTATGCCAGTTATGATTCTGGAGCTGCATACTGGAGCTGGGTTTAGACCAAGTTAGCATACTTTCTTCCTAATAAGGGTTTATTTCTGTGCTTGAATGGTAATATGGTTTCTATATCTGCAGCTGGCTGGCATCTGGACAGCTCAGGGGATGGTGGGAATATTGTCATGATACTCTGCACCTATCTGTTTATTCATACATACATACACATGAACCAGGGTCACAGGAGCGGAACATCTCCTGTGCAGACTCCTACCTGTACCACACTTCTCTTGCCGTCTTCCCAATAGTGTCTCCTACAGCAGAGCATACTACATGACTCTTTATGCTGCATTGGGTATCATTTTGCACAGCATTTTTGTTGAACTCATCAAGCCTTCTTGGTCGCTTTCACAGAAGCCCTTATTATCTATGTATGCAGTAAAGTAAATAATTTTCTGCTGTTAAAGGGTGTGGATCAATATCCAGACTATCAATTTGTTTTTACAGTTAGCTTTACTATGAGTATACTTTTAGTAATTGGAGGTAAAAGCAGCTCATGAGGCAGATGGATGTTACACCTACTATGGGATAGATGGGAAAAAGAAAGAGGATGTGAGTTTGAATATCCTATAATCAAACTGAATTGATGGGCATTTCTGAGACAAAATAACACAGCTACCTTGGATTATATAGGCTTTAAGAGCTCTACAATGGATCCATACCTGTTTCAAGAGTATCACTGTAAAGCATCAAATACTTTAGCCTATCACATACAGAATAGTAATGCAGATAAAAAATAAAATCTCTATCTCATAACCAGAGAGCAGTCACCTTTTACAGACTCAGTGCCACAGGCTGCTGTCGGGTGATGGCTGGTCAGCTTGAGATTCAAGAGTCAACCCTTAGAACTGTATAGGTGGACATTTTCTGAGCATGATTGTTTTTATTTCTCTAATGTCCCAAAGTCAATAACAGGTTTTAAGCCAATCATTTCCTAAAACTGTGACATGACCTTCAGTAACTTTTAGGCCCTTGTTACTTACTATTTTTCTCCTCTCCTTCCCCAGCTGAACCCATACAGGTAAGCCACAAACAAGCCTGATTTGTTTAACAGTGGATGCTGCATTAACAGTTATGTGTGATTTGACAGAAAAATCACTTGGAAAGGAAAATAACTGAAATATTAAAGTTTGAAAGCCTTGCGTGAGTCTATTTTGAAATGAATCCTTTAAGACAGAATAAGAATTATTTGCAGAATTGGTTTATGAGAAGCTGAAAAAAAGAAGATGTAGAATAAAGACATTTCATATGAGAATAGGGTATTTCTAACCAAAGTGTTCAACTGATAACTGACATAAACTTATTAAAACCTAGAATTAAAAATCCCATCCTGCTGCCACTGAAAAGTTAATCACAGTGTGAAGCTAATCCTGGATATCAGGATTTTCCCACCAGTAAGCTCTGTGGTATATAAAGTAGACCGTACAGTAGCACTTCTATGCTTTACATGCTAAGACTTGAACCCATATGAACCACCTTAAGTTAAAAAAAAGAAAAAAGAAAAAGAAAGAAAGAAAATGAAAAAGAACCACAATAATCAGCATTTAAGTTAATATAGGAGCATGAAAGGATGTATATAATCATCTACTTAGTGGAAGCTGCTTGTGCAGTAATTCTCAGTAAGCATTGGCTCTTCAGGTCTCTTGTAAAGTAATAAAATATCACTACTAAAATAAACGAAAAACTATTTTCTGCAATCAGCAGAAAAATAAATAAATAAATAAATAAACCCAGCAGACCTAGCTATAGTTCATTAGGATCATCTCAATAACTTTGCAAAATAAGTTCAGTTGATGAGAGCTTTCAACACCGCAAATAGCATACTGCAACAATGAAGACGTATTAGAGTAGTGGTTCAAAAACCAAGAGCTTAGTCCTACCGCTTTATTCTGATGTTTTGCAATGAGGTGCAGAAAGCTAATAGACAACTGATAAGGTTCTTAATAAAGTTTTTGTCTAGTCCAGCAATGCAGAATAACACTGATATAAAAGTGTTGGGCAAACATTTTCAGAATTGTTTCAATAGTGTAACAGCCTATAAAACTGCTCAGTGTTAAAGCATATGAGTACAGTCTTAATGCGCCCATGTGCTTCTACAGGCGCTCAGAATTTCCAGCAGTGTAACTGTTTAGTGATTTTTTTTCCCATCCATTAGTCTAAGCAAACCTTCATGAAACATTATCACCAGTAAATAGCTCCAGACTTTAAAAAAAAATCACCATAAATATCCCCACAATTACATTATTTTAAGGACTTTTCTAATATGGTTTCTCACTGTATGGATGATTGATTGCTCCAAGGTGAGAATCCTGTCTCAGTAAAAAGAAAAAAACCTACTGAGAACATCAGTAGTCACTTTTTTATTTTCTACTTGTTTTGCATAGGATAGGGTTAAGTATGCACTGGAGCTTCAGCATATCAATTTCAGGTGGTAGGGATTTAGAACATGTGTTGTAAATTGGATAATTAGCTTTTTTTTGATGAGGAAGTATGCACAGTAAAAAAAGGCATCTGAGACCAGAAGAAGGAAGTTTTTGAAAACTGTAATGTCAGATTGAGCTGGACTGTTGCCTGGAATGTGCTCAAAGATTAACTTAAAAACTTGAAGTGTAGACAGCATTGAAGAAAATAGTGGTTCTATCAGAAAATGATGTTTTCTTATATTTACACTGTTGCAACATATGTACTTTTGAAAACTCAGAGGATGGATCAGAGGTATAGCATCAGTTTAAAACAATCACAGAGGAAAGAAAATTGATGTTTGTATCTCAGATTAATCTCTAAAGCTTACCTTTCAATAGCTTTTCAAGATCCGTAAAAAATTTTTTGTTTGTTTGTTTTTACTTTTTGTTAGCAAAGATGACTTGTGACTGAATTTCTGATTTTGGTTTTGTTTTGACTTTTGTTTTCCTTCTTGTCCTCCCATATTCTTCTCTAAGGTGCAGGCTGTAGGGGTTCCCTTCAGCAGCTACTATGAGAGATAGTAGTGAGGAGGCAGGAATACAAAAGGTCTTTCAGGTATACCTGAAGGGTATGCCAACATACCCTTTTTTTAGGGTATGCCAACTTCTGTAAAAATGGCAGGAAATATTAAACTCCCAGGAAGTCAGGCGATTCTCATATGTTTTATTGCTTCTAACTGTGATCAAACAAAGAAATAAGCAAGAATTGTTAGGTTTTAGGAAAATGTTATTTATCTAAGAAAACAAAGTTTGTATGCTTTGTCTACCTACATATGCATATCACAGTGTTGGCAAACAGTTGTTTGCACCTCTTAAATCATCAAAAAAACCCAAACAGAAAGCCTATACTTTGAGCTCATCTGTGTTCTAATAGCTTTCTAGATAAGCAGATGGTTATGCTACTTATTTCTTACCTTTCCTTTCTCCCAGCTAGAACATTTCTGGATGTAACTATTACATTTGGTGAAAATTATCCCTAAAGTTAAATTGGCTAACATGTTGCTTTCCCTTCTGAGTTAGCTAAGCAAAAGACATGACAGTGAGTATCATATTAGCATGTGAAACTCCACACTTAAACAGCTGCTACATCTTCCAGTTTACTAGTGGTATTTGGACACCTCTTGTTTTGGTTGGTTTTATTTTTTATTTAAATCTTAACAAATTGATTCTATCATTCATATGAATAAGTGACCTTTGTCAGAGCAGGACACCTATGAACAGTCATATAGTAACATTTCCCCACCATTTCGGCATATTGCTGCCTGTGCCTCTAGTGTCGTCAGGTACCTTTTGAGGGCACCCTTACCCTTCAGCATATTAAATGTTCCTCCCAGTTTGGTGCTGTCCATAAACTTGCTGAAGGTGTGCTCCCTTCCATTGCTTAGGGAATTGTTGAAGACTATAAGCAGTATTAAGCTCAGTAACAACCTCTAAGGAACACCACTAGACTGGACACTGGTGAAATGTAGGCCACAACCCATGGAGCCCAGTGGTCTAGCCAGTTTCTCACCCACGTTGTAGTCCACCCGTCCAACCATACTGATCTTTTCCTACTTCAAGTAGAGTACCTCCTAGCCAGCCCATGGGATTAGTACTGTAACTGGCCTATTCAATTCGTACATCAAACTGCTGTCACCTGGCATGCCAGAAAATCCTGGATTGCTTGCACCCTACTGTGTTGCTCTCCAAGCAGATGATGAGGTGGTTGAGGTCCACTGTAAGAACCAATGGGATTTCTGTCTTTTTTTTTTTTCTGGGCAAACTGGCATGAAGATTTGATTATATTTTCCTTAAACAATTCCTGTAGACAAGGACTATACATTCTTTTAAACTGTCAGACTTCAATTGTCTAATTATTTAAAATGAAAATAGTAGTAATAATAAAACCCAACAGGAATATGAGATCAGATCATCTGTATGTAACCATCCTGGTTGTATCTACCTTAGAAACATCTTTCCCATTATTAACTCCCTAGTAAGGGTTACAAAATGCTTCCCAGCACACTGCTGAGAGCTTAAGAGCTACAGTAAAGTATCTATAACATGCCACACTAAGAGAACAAGATGATGGAAAGCATCTCTGATGTCCCAGGTCTCTGCAATAGCAGGAATGTTGTTAGGTGTATATAAGGGTATTTTGTGCCCTGCTAAGGGAAAATAAAGGTCCAAATACTTCTTTTATTACAATTTAAGTTGTAGAATTCCTGGTAAGATCCATTTCTGATTGTGTTTCAAACTACGTTCCATACATTACACAGTGGCATTTCTACCTGCTTGCTGAGTTTTTGCTTCCCTCCTGATCTTTTCCTTTTTTCTTTTTTTTTTTAAAAAAGGAACACACAAAAAGGAACATCAAGAAAATGCTCAGAGCAAAAAATGCATACCTGTCAGAATCCTACAAGCCAGTAAATCAATAAGGAGGAGAAACGTGGAAAGCTAAAACTGTTCTGTATAATCTTTGGAGTAAACCAAAAAAGTATGAATTTTACAAGGAATGTCAGGAATAGTTAATTTATGTCCTGCACACTGCAAAGGAGAATTAGAAAGGTGGTACAAAGTGGATGCAATTTTCAGTGTCCAGAAGTATAATTCCTTTCCATTTACCCTGCTACTCAGGCCTAATCCATGATATCAACATCACTAACGGCATGCAAAGGTCTAATTCATCCCCAAGGAATCAAGTGGAGCTCCAGAGTAGCCTGCTACAACGGCTATTTGGTTCATTTTAATTATCCCCACAATGACTTGCATTATGAAGTTCTTCTCCTGGACAGCAAAAAAAAAGCAAAGAAGAAAGTATCAGCCAAGTAGATTCTTCTTTGGATTTCTGCCGTTTCAAAATTTTGCAAGTTTAGAGCTGAAGCATTCACTTTGTGGATCTTTTTTAGAAGATTTGCTCACTAATCATGAGGTCCTTGTTGTCTCTACCACTCTCCAGTAACAATGGAAAATAAATATTACAATCCTGTTGCAATAAGTATTGCAGACTGCTTATGGTTGGTTGGTTGGTTGGCTGGGGTTCTTTAGTGAATCTAAACCATCTAGCACATAGGAGCACTTATACAGCAGAAGGCTGAGGAACTTTTTAGCTGTGGGCAAGAACCTGCAAACCAAAACATGTGGTGAACAGTCAGGAATTTCCTATTGCGAATATACCCTGAAGAAATAGCAAGGATGAAAACACATTTCTGGCAAATGCTTTCAAATTATACTTGTTCAATGTTGGTTGCTTTTTCTCTGGCAACTCAGACCAACAGAAAGGCCAGGGTTCTCCTCTCCTTCTTTCAGAGGTGATTACTCTTCCAGAAGTACTTGAAATTGTAGGTGACAGTTAATTCTCAGTTTCTGATTGTGATTTCCCTTTGACAACCTTCAAGGGATTGTAGACTTGTAGGTAGTAAGCATGGAGATGCCACTGTTTGTAAAAGGCTTAGTGTCAGGATAACAGAGGCCTCAGGACCTGCCAGCTATTCCCTGGACTTATCTTGGCCTGGCTGGAGATATGTTTTGGCTTGTTTAATGATAAAAGGAATTACCTAATGATCAGGTGACTATTATCTAATTTATTTTAGCTTTGCATAATTGTATGGTGTGACTATATATATCTATTTATCTATTTTTGTATTTAATTATGTGAAAGAGTTATTTGCTGTAGAGTCTACCTATGAGCTTAGAATAAAATGCAGCTTAGAATAAAAGCACAGAATGGGAAGACACCTTGAAAGTATTGGCCCAGGATGCTGCCGTTGGCACAGGATGCTAGGAGGTACAAACAGCTTAGCAGTGCTGGTCACCAAAGGGATGCAATATTGGGAGCTGGGTAAAATGAGCTTTAGAACAAAGAAGTATTCAGCCTGTGTAAAACAACCCATATAAAGTATATTCATACTTGTAGACCAGCGAAGAAAGATTAAGGTGTAAATAATGTTAGCAAACATATAAAAATGCCCCCAGGCAAATGTTGGAGCAAGGAGTAAGACATGATCAACATCAGTGTTGCATTCTTCCTGGCAAAGGACTTGTGATACTGATGACTTGAAGCCTTATGAGCATGAGCATAAAACCAGAAAAAAAGGAGTAGAGAGGAAAAAGTTTGATTATATAGCTCTTTAACTGTATATAATTTGAACTATGAGTTTTAACAAAGGGACTAGTAATAACTTTAATCAGACTAACAGTAAATTCTTACCTTTGAATATAACTGTTTCTCTATAACAAGATATTGTGTCTAACAAATTGGTGGGTATTCAAGCAACGTACCCTGCAACCTGGCTGCAAGTAATTGGTAACAAGTCAATGGTGATTTCCTTAAACACTTCAACTCTCTTTTATCTAATTTCCATTTGCTTCACCACAATTAACTGTGAATCTTAGTCATAGACTGTTACTTACAAAATTCCTATTAAAGAATATTGTGAGAGACCTGCATTTGCTAAGGCTTTCTGTTTCTTTTAAGGCACAGCAGGGCAAAGGTGAGTCTAGATAAGTTATATACCAGGGAGAGGACAAGTTAAAGTGTTTCCCTGAGATGTACTCTTCACTTGTTTGTTGGTTTGGGTTTTTTTTAAAGCTACTTATGGACTTATGGTCTAGTTTAGATTGGGAAAAAGCATCATAAACAAAAAACTAGCAGTTGCATTACTTTCATCTGGTTTGACAATGGTCACATGCAAAAAGTTGTTCAAAATGACCTACAAAACTGGAACAGACCAACTCAGGTGAACATAACATTTTTATTTTAAATGACTTTGTTATTCACCAAGAAAGCACAAGCACAGCTGCAAAAACTTAACACTAGTCTAGGGAGCTGAGCAGCGGACTGAATATTTCAGGATCTACAACTTGTATCAGCTCAGGAGCTGACCAGCTACATGACCTCCCTCAGCCTGGATTTCATGTCTTTTTCTCTGCATTTCCTGAAATTTGTGATTGCAAAATAGTTATCTCCACAAGGAGCTGACTTGGAAACCTTTAGCTGTTGGTAGAATACTATAAAACAATAATAACCATTCAAGACCGACAAGAACTATCGTCAAAGAAAAGATTTTATCAGGTTTTTAAAAATAAACCCAAATGTACGTGAAGGTAAGATGACAAAGCAGAATCCTTATACCCCTATCAGGATGGGGAAAGCAGATGAATCTTTGGGGGTGATTCACCAGTGGGTTGGAGTACTCAGTGACATGAAGGAGATGTACTAGCAGGAGTTTTGCTGTGCAAGGTCTACCATGTCTGAGTCAGTCTCATAAGTAAGGATGCTTCTCTCATTTTGCAGTCTCGGAGAGTGTCCAGCCTGCCCTGAACTTCTGGGATGTCCGAGGGAGCGGCAACACAGGTTGGGAAGGAAGTTGAATAATTTACACCAATTTTTAGGTGGCTAAGGTTGGGTGAGATGAACTGCTGTGGAAATGCTTTTTAAAAGCTAACTAGGATGTTTTCATACTCAGTGATGGCAAAAGCGGGGTAAGATTTTTGTGAGAATAAGCTTCTTTGACAACAAGAACCCAGATAAGTATTACTAAAGACACTGTAATCTTTAAGAATTCTCATAAAATATTTGTAAAGTCATTGTAATGATATTTTGAATTCATAAGTAAGTAAATTGGCATTTGCAACCAATGAAATGAGGTTCACCGAATATATAATGAAATGTGTGCATATTGAATTAGACTGTTGACTCTATAAAAGCAGATGTTTAAGGATAACTTCTTTTATCAGCTCTTTTACATCTGTTGGACACCTTCTCTGGCCTTGCCAAAGAGGTTGTATGCATGGAATAAATAATAAATTAGTAACAAGATTTTGTCCTATGAAAATGCTTTAATAATAATTAATACTGGAACTACCTCTGCAATACAGTTTAAATGAATGTGTGACTTTCAGAAACAATATTGGTGTGGCTGGTCAGAGTCTAACAAAAAAGAATGAGCTGTCAAGTAATTAAACAGTGAGGTAATCTAACCTCAATCTAATTTCATGGTCAACATTTTCTTTTGTCTGTTGTATTGTCTAGTACAGCTTTTGTTCATATTTGATTTTTTTTGGCTTTTCTGGGCTGAATCTTGTTGGCAGTTCATAGTTATTTTAGCAGCTAGAATATCCCTGTCCTGTTTAATTGCTCTACTGGATAAATGCCCGGTATAATAGCAGATTTTTTTTTAAGAACTATTTCCAGAGTGGATGATCTTTATTTCTGCCATTACATTTTATCCATTTTCTGTTCTCCAGTCTTCAAGGCCATCCAGTTCTTGCTCATAACTCAGGTATCCTCAATATTAATAATGGGGGATAGTTTTGACATTTGTAAGTCCAACATACAGAGTCAGTATATAAAAAATTCTTATTCCAGCTCCTAAGCTACTAAAACAGTTGTCTGAGATGCACTTTCTAAAGTCTCTTTTCAGAGGAATTTGTGATGATAGAGATTAATTTACTCATAACAATGTCAGAAGGGGTGCATCATATATCTTTGGGTAGGTTTGCATCCTTTTAAGCTTTAATCCAATAACTTCTGTTGTATCTTTTTGGTCAGATATATGTATGCAGATGTTATTGTTTCTCTACAAACCAATCCTATTTGAACCTCCACATGTGGGGTATTGTTTAAATTAAAAACTTCAATATTATTAAAGCATTACCTAAATCACGATTAAAATGTTTGGGGAATTAAAAGTCATTGATATCCTGTCCTGGTTTCTGCTATTGGAGAGTTTTGTGAAGTAGTGATGGTTTCTAATTGTATTTATTAATATTTGCTCTTAATGTCTTTTATCTAACTGCCTTTGCTGGCAGATATCCTCTTTAGTCTTATGCACATTTCTAATTATTGCTATTGTCTATTTGCTGTGGGTAAAGTGTTTCATACTGATCTAAGCACTCTCTCTGTATGTATGTTTTATCCTTCTGTGCACTATAAGTAAATCTTACTGTTTCTTGGACTCTGTATATGAGACATAAGGCTGATACAGACCCATGTATGAAGAATTTTTTTTTTTCTGAATAAGTATGACCATCCAAATTACTATTGTAAAAAGTGTCAACTTTTTTTATAAACATTAATGCAATTTATTTTTCTTTATAAAATATAGGTTTACTAATTTTCTGGTAGAGAAATCTTACAGACTTTACTAATAGCTACTGATTTTTTTTGTAGAACTTCTATTCTATTTGTTCATATTCTGGATCAAGGGTAAAATGTATTCTTTGCCAAAATGTAAAATCACATAATCTCCTTCAACTTCTACTCCTCAGAGAGCATATATTAGATCTGACTTTGAAGCATAAAATGCACACTGTTTTTTCAAAAATATTTTTACTCTCATCTGACAGGGTTACCCCATATAATTAAGAATAAGTGTTATAACAACCACATTTCCAATGCAAATTTTGAAAGCAAAGCTAGGAATGTAATGACAGTATCTATGAGAAAATGCAGCAGGAAAATTCTGTGAATTAAAGACTAAGATTATCCTCAGTGGCAAGCAGGATTGCTTCTCAGCGTTATGATAAAAAAACCACCTACGTTGTGATATACAAAACGAAAATCAAATGAAAACATTTTATTTGGGGTGAATGGATAAACAAAATAGCCTTTTCCAGTCACAACAATGAGTCTGAAGCTGCAATGTGCTGTCAAGTGATTTTGTTCTTTTGTTTTTTAACTTCAAACATCTGAACGTTAAGCATTTATTAATATATGCATAGTCTTCATTTCCTTGGCTTTTAAATAAAACCAATAACACAGCGCACTGAATCCCTATAAGTGAGGACTGAAACAGGAAGCCAATCTTTCGTCAGGTATTTCACCAGTTCTTAACCTGTCTCATTACCATGTTACAGAAAAAGAAATATACAGGAACATCTCTTTAAAGCAGTGTGTATGATCATACTTCCTTTGACCAGGCAATAAGTCTTCCTCATATTCCCTCAGGCAGGCCATGAACAGCTGAATATATATTTACCATTTGGTACCATACTTACACTTTTTGCTTCAGCCAACAGCATAACTAATTCTAGCTACTGAGGAGTTTTAAAAGATGAAGGTAACAGAGGATTCTCTTGGGACAACCATTCCACAGTTTAATAGATCTCATCATCAGGAACTCTGGCTTATGATTTATCCTTTATTAATTTCATACTATTAATTATTGTGATATCTCTTATGTGTTCAATTTTGGCTTCCTCAGAATGTTTACTTCCTTCAAATAAGCAGACACTTCCACAAAACCTTTTTGCAGACATTTTTCAGCTAAATTAAACACAGTATATTAAAAGAACTGTGAAGTTACTAGGTCAGTTCAGTGATTCTTTTCTCACATGTGGAAATAAATTGGCAGGTTTGACTTAGATTGAATACCAGGAGCCTAATAAGATGTAGCCCAGTAACAGCTAGGAATAACTTCTTACTTCGGAGCAAAACACTCCCTTTCTCTGCTGGGCAAACACCATCTTATGTCTTTTCAGCTAAAGATCATTTAAGATCCATTGTAGGCCATTATTCTTTTTCATATAGAAGTTACTGACAATGGCATACATTGGTTACAAAAATTACATGACAGTGGTATGCACTGGTTACAAAAATTATTTATTGATAAAGTTCCTTACAGTAAAAAGAGGAAATTATACGCGCAAATATGGTTGAGTGTTCAAGGCTATTTCCCCACATAAATGGACAAAATTTCTGGATTGAGAAAGGATCAGACATTGTTATCTTTTTTGTACTAAATACAGCCTGAAAGCATGAGGAATTCTATTAAAGCCATTGCGGCCATCTGTGGAATAAGGATTTGCTTAGGGTATAACTTGCATAAATCTATAGACCTAATCCTAAAAATGTACTTTTCACCATCTCCAACAAACAGCGCATGTATAGGTGTTCTCTCTGTCTCTATTCCTCTCCATGGAGAAAATTACTAATATGTACAATA
The DNA here is from genome assembly GCF_026419915.1 of Harpia harpyja. NCBI lineage: Eukaryota > Metazoa > Chordata > Aves > Accipitriformes > Accipitridae > Harpia > Harpia harpyja. The sequence continues at coordinate 17,062,104 of NC_068944.1, read as the reverse complement.
TTAACTGAAATAAAAGTTATTTTGTCACATCTGTTTGAGAGCCATTGAACTCAAATGTTAGAGTCATCAGTACAATGTTTTCACTTGTGCATCTTTTAAAGCTGTTTTGTAGCTGCTCATTCATACTGGCGTCCTAGCATGAGACTGGCGAGAACCGATTTTTCCTTATGAAGCAGATGCTGCTTCATCTGTGCCTGGTCAGATGATCTGCCCTGCATTTTTCCAGCTATGAATATCATGAATAATGTTTCTGCCCTTACGAGACCTCACATTGGAAATCTCTCCTGATTTTCAAACTCCTCCACATGTTTTATTTTTAGCTGACAGGAATTTAAACTCTGCACTGGCACCTTTCCCCTAAGCCTACATGCTTTGGTTTTCTTCAGTGAACAGCAATTGTAGCAAACATTGCAGACCTTGTATGTTACATGCTTTTTTTTGTTTCTTGGGGTTTTTTTTGTGGTTTTTTTTTATTACTATTATTTTTCTTGCATAAGCTTTGTCCAGCGCTCTGTAATTCAGTAGCACTTACCTAAAATCTTATTAAAAAAAGGGGGGGGGGAGAAACATATTGCATAATTTTCTTTATCCTGATGCCAGCTTTTAGGTGTGGAAATGTATCAGTTGATTATATGATGTAATTTCTGTAAAATAAGTACCTGATGGAAGAGAGGAGAGTAAAAACCAGGCAGGTTGCTTTTTCCAGGCAGACCATTTTGAACATATTTGATGACCCTCAGATCCAAAATTGCTGCTGGGTAGTGGTATAAGTAAGAGTAAAGAAATATTCTGAGACAGCTTTATATTCATTATGGAATGTTTGGAAAAAATACCATGGGAAATTAATTTTGAAGTCTGACTTGATTCTTGCAGAATGATTCAAGATCATTTTCAGAAGTGGATTAACATTAAAACATTTTATTATCTTATTATCTAATGTTATACATAAAGTTTTATAACCACCAGCTTAGCATTTTAAAGATTCTTAATATTGTTATAATAAAACTGACTACTGCAGATAATTTTATATTCCATAATAAAAAAATAAATCTGTGCTGGTAAATCAGTCATCCTTTAAACTCTTAATAAAAGGAAAAATGCCTGTATTTGGATAGCATTTTGTTCTAAGTACAGTAATATATAATGTGGACAATTGCAGTATTTACATTGAATATTGGTTCTAACTTAACCGATTTCTTTTCTTCTATCTTATTTGCTAAATTAAGTATCGGTTTATACATTTTCCAATAGCTCCATTAAAAATGAAAATGGCAGCAAATATTTGCTGATGTTGTAATAGGTCTTTATTTTTACACTGATAGGAAAAGACATTTGTTTTAGTTTTATCATCCTAAGAACAATAAATAGATGATTCTGTGAGCACTTCTGACAATTGTATTAGAATATCTAGGGTCTACTTTTTCACGCAAGTATATTTATATAATGAAGCATTGTACAAATATGCATGTTTAACTTCGGTTAATGAATATATTCAACCGCAACAGCAAAAGTCTGTCCTAACTTTGGAAACAGTTTAAAGCTTATGGATGATGGAATATTTACTATATCCATTTATGGCTTCTACTCCTCCTTTTGTACTCACAGGACCCAGGTTTTCAATATCGAGAAGAAAGCCTAGATATCCAAAGCAGCACAGTTTGCATTCAGGCACCTAAATAGCCACGAGATTTTCAAACGGGAGGCTCCCTCACCTCATGACACGCCTGGTGTGATTTTTCAAAAGATCTCTACATCCAAAACTTTCCAGAAAAAAACCCAACCTTGGGCTTCTATTTTTCATGCTTAAATGTGGGATGATCTCCTTTTTAAAAATCTACAGTTGGTTTTGGTTGCTGAGATTTAGGAAAATAAAACAACAAAGCAAAGAGTAACTAATCCCCTCCACTTCTATGGGAAGTGTACATGCCTGCAAGCTGTTTAAAGGGAGGTCCCCAGTCTGTAAGGTAGTCATAACTCTGATCCGCATCTGATGTGTGTGAACCTAAAGAGCTGAGGGATCCTGCCGAAGAACCAGTCCCCTCAAATGCATAGGTCTGAAGTGAGTCATATGGAGGAGCGCTAGGATCTGTGTTCGCTTCTTCAAGCTTTTCTGAAATGAATTGCCTGAAGATTGTGCTGTCAGGACCAACCTGCAGAGACTGTCTGTAGAGGCTGTGGATTTCTGCGGTGACATTCTTCCGAGGTTTGTGTGTTCGCATGACAGTGCGGGTCCTCAGTGCTGAAATATCAAAGGCTTCTGTGTCCTCCTCGCCACCTCCTTCATCGTCATACCTGACAATGTTTTCTCTGAATTCTTCCATTTTCTCTGAAAAGGGAGACTTCTTCCTCTGCTGCCTTATGGCTACAATTGCCAAAAAGAACACTGACAAAAAACGGAATGGAACGGAAAGGGAAAGGGAAAGGGAAAGGGAAAGGGAAGGGAAGGGAAGGGAAGGGAAGGGAAGGGAAGGGAAGGAGAGGAGAGGAGAGGAGAGGAGAGGAGAGGAGAGGAGAGGAGAGGAGAGGAGAGGAGAGGAGAGGAGAGGAGAGGAGAGGAGAGGAGAGGAGAGGAGAGGAGAGGAGAGGGAAGGGAAGGGAAGGGAAGGGAAGGGAAGGGAAGGAAAGGAAAGGAAAGGAAAGGAAAGGAAAGGAAAGGAAAGGAAAGGAAAGGAAAGGAAAGGAAAGGAAAGGAAAGGAAAGGAAAGGAAAGGAAAGGAAAGGAAAGGAAAGGAAAGGAAAGGAAAGGAAAGGAAAAAGGAAAACAAGGGAAAAAATAAACAGAACCAGAGTCTTTGAATGTGCTTGGAAAGACTTAAAAAAATGGTAACATTTCTTAATATCGATGCTATTGCAATGTCAAGCTATCTTAACAAATTTATAGAGCTGTAATTTTTATGGATTTTACGGGTTTGAGATGAGCATAGCATGTGGTGGGAAAATGGCTACAAAGGGACTTATAAAATAGGTGAATGAAATGGAGCAGTTCTTTTGGTAGATGGGAGTTTGAAACTGATGGAAACACGAGTTATGCTTTTTGAAACTGCTTTGGTTTATCACATCATATATCAAATTCACATTCAGAATTTAAATTCTTAATCTCTCAGTCTCTCTCAGATCAAAGCCCCAGGAAAATCAAATGGAAAATGAGGCAATGAGCAAGATATCCTCCTCAGTTGGTTGAACCATTTAATTCCATAGACTATGCAGGGTGTGGTTCAATTATTTCCGTGATGCTGGTTTGGAAATTTGAAGACTATCACTAAATTTTGCGTGATCTTGTAGCAGTACTTACTAGCAAGGCCTATGAATCAGAGCAGCTTGTTTCTCTCATACATGAAAACTTTTTAAAATTTTATTTTAAAGCATTATTTTTTGATCCTACCTTATTTCCTTTTTAGCTGAATGATCCCTTTGAAATAATCTATGACATTCACAGAGATTAATGATTTCAGTTTTTAACTAAATCTTACTGAAGTTCTATCTAATAAGTAAGTTGTTTGTGGATTGTAATTTTTTACTCAGGACATAACTTGATACAACTACTAACAATAACAGGATTTTACCTCACTTAGGGATATGAGGGACCTGAAGTAGTTCTTTGTTCCTACATATTTACTGTATACAATTTCATTTGCCTGGGAGATACCAACCCCAAACTTGAAAGCACTGGAAACAAGAATTTCTACAATGTTATTATATGTTTACAAACCCCCGATAGTTTCAACTCTCCAAACCCTTTGCATGGTGAACTCTTCTAATGGTGCACACGATGATATAGGAAAATGGAAAAAAATCAAACGTTTGGTTTCAGATATATAGCAAACATATTATGTATAGAACCTTTTATTATTTCATTTTAAATAATCACAAAAATACATTTGAAGATTTAATGCATTTAAAATACGTGTGTCTTTAAAGAGCGTGGTAGATTAGTTTCTTTTTCTTTCTCATTAATATATTTATCTGTATCCCTGCTTTGACTTTTGCGATATGCATAGGCCCAGGAGACACCAAGGATTTATTCCATCTGGAGAGAGGACCTTGATGAATAATTCCACTGATGGCCTGGATAATGCAGTGATATAGTTTGCCTGATCCTCCATCCCATAAGTGCATACCACAAAGTGACCAGGTTCCGATAGCCCGTGATGATCACAGAAAATTTGAAATGCACACTGGCCCTCCTGTAAGCTCACACTGACTGCCAGGTCTAAGGCAGGGACTTCAGTCAGGGGGGCTGCTTTCCCGAGCCACTACTGAAGATTGCCTGGGGCAAGGAAGGCTCAGATTTAAATAAGGTGACTCTGGGAGTGCAGGCAAGTCTAGAAACCACAAATCCAATTGCATGTACCTCTTTTCTCTGTTGGAAACCAGGAGATGGAAGTAGGGGAACTGGTGCAATCCTTGGACTTCGCTATGGAGTCAAGAAATGGTTAGTCTCTGGCCAAAGGTACTCCCATCTAGACACAATAATTATAAGGTACCCTTCCATTGTTTTCATCCTTGCCCTATCTATTCAGTGTGTTCACAGGGATAAATAAAAACACATGTATTTTTTTGTAGACCATTCTGTTTCTGCAGTTTCCTGCATGTCACCTAATTTTAAGACCCCAAAGCCTTTTGAAGATGCTGGCTTATAATTAACAGGTACGTGCTGCTTCTGGACATCTCGTTTAACTACATGGGACTAAATTATAGGGTTCCATTTGAGAAGAAATCTCAATGAGTTCTCACCAAGAGATTCAGTCAGGAGGTCAAAGGTACAACAGGAAATAATTAGAGCCAGTTTCTCTTCCTTGCACTAAGGAAAATATACCATAACCTTGTGGACAGAATGCAGAATATGTGTCATTTTTAACTTGTCAAATTTCTTTTTTCACTGGTGTAAAGTCAAAATAATTCCATTAGCTTTATTGGACTTGTTTTTCTTGTGTTCTGTTGCTACTCTGGCGGATCAAAATACAGCATCAGAATAAAGCTGCAAGCCTTTATTTTCAAGCGTCAGCTTTCTTGTAGTTAATGATGATATGCTTAGTGTTATATGCTGTTATTTATGGACTGGTAGAGGTCATATTGTATAATGAGGGTAGAAAAAATAATGTTCTTTACCTAGATATTCTTCATATGGCAAAAAAGTATGGTTTACATAAAATTGTTTTGTATTTCTTTCAGTAGAGGAGTTTAAAAATATTACCATTGTATTTGCTCTCATTAACAAATACAGTGAGAGAATATTTTTCAACAAAAGTTTTTGTTTCTTAAGGCAATGTAATTTCTGTTATTATTACTCCTTTCTTTCTGGACATTATATTTGTGTAGCTAGATATTATGATGCAGTTTTCTTGTTTTGATTCTGATTACAGTTTTCCTTATTTTTCTTTAGAATTTTTGTTGAAAAACAATTTATGCTGGTTTTGCACAATTTATAATGATGATTTGATATCACAAAGCTTAGTGAAATCCTGATTCTCTCTTCATTTTCTTACTTTGGTGTTGTTTGTAGTTTCATTAGTGGAAAAATGGTTTTACTAACATAATCCATCAATTGTTTTGTGGCATTTTTAGATATGAAATTTTATGAAATATACTGCTCTACGGCATAATATGGGTGTGCCGTACTATTCCACAGGCAACAGGGATTCGGAAGTCTTTCTCTGTTGCTTTGTTGGCATCAGCCTGAATTTGGTCTTGAGGACTATGACCACCATCAATGACCAAGCTCTAAGGTCAGTCATTTTGCCTTGGAAAACAAACCTACCTGGTTCCAGCACTTCTCTTTCTTTCGTGGCCTCAGAAGCTACCATACCTTAACCTCACTAACTCAGGCAGGTACAGAGTTTCAGGATGGATATTTAGCCTTTGGGGAATGATTAGTACAGTGTGCCTGCCATCACAATGTGTCAGTATCATCAAAGCACTCATTGAACATTGCAGGAATAACCTTTTGCTGAAAAAAAAAGGAAATGCATTTTAGCTGCAATAGCTGCATGCTTCACTAGGTGAAGAAGTTGTTTCCCTGAGTGCTGTCACTCCAATACGTCTTGCAGCAGCCATAGCTCCACGCAGTGCAGGAGCAGCCAGCCTTGGGTGGTTGGTCTGGTTTCAAGTGCCACGTGCCAGCTATGTGTGACCCTTTGCAGAAGTACAAGCACAGATCCTGTGCATTGAAAACACTCTCAAACCCACTTTTTATATTCACAAGCTCCCGAATGTAATGGAGGTTAATTTGGTGTCCTGTGAGAGGAAAAAGGAGATGCCCAACATTTGGAGAAATGCTGCCTGGAGATGCAACTTTATTAACCAACAGAAAAAATTCCTGCTTGTTTCTGGAGCTGCTTTCTGAGAGTATCGAATTCTCTTTTTCTTTTATTACTTTGTATTGATCGTAGCTCTACATTTGGCATACCTAAGGCAGAATAAGTAGGGTACTGCTCCTTCTAATATATTCTTATACTAGCCAATTTCCTTGTGTAATGCTGTCTTCAGCTTTACCTGGGCTCAATACAGACTTTCAACTAATACAGACAAGTAGGACCATGACTCAACTAAAGCCAGCTTTTAGGTCATTGTGTTAGAATTCAGATTTTACTGAAAACTGGGGGGGGGGGTGGAAATTATAGTTAAGAAAACAGAAAAGAAATGAAACATTTGCCTTATTGCATTTTTTCTCAATAGCGCAGTGCTTCCAGGCTTCCAGTCAAGGGACCACATCTTTGTCACTTAATCAAGCCTACTGTAAAAGGAAACAAAGTCATTTCTCTTACTCATACTTACCTAGGAGTATTAGTATGCAAGCCAAAACAGCAACTAAAGCTTCTGTGCTGAGACCCATGGCATACATGAAAGCTCCATATCGACAGTAGAAGGTGTTAACTTCAGTGTCACAGTCACAGACAGTGATAGTGAGAGTATTTGTGCTCGTCAGCGGTGGCGTTCCATTATCCAGAATTAAGACTGGTAAGTAGAAAGAAAACTGCTCTTGCCTCCTGAAGCCACTTTTTGCTGTGAAAATTCCAGCTGTGTTATCTAGAAGATAAATTATTATGCATGATATGCATTTCTCACTTTTTAACAACAACAATAAAACTCCAGTGGAATCTGACCTATTTAAAAACAATGGTACTGCACGAAGCTACATATTAATAAAGTTAAAAAAGTAAAACCAGGCACTGGCATGTGGTGGGTTTTTTTGTGTCAATTGTGAATAATTGCATTTATTTTTGACATATGTATTCCACGGGAAATAATAAAATTTGACCTAGGAGCTCTGTTTTTAATGTTCAGAGCTAAAAAAAAATCCCACTGTGTTCAGTACCTGACACCTGCTTAGACTAACTAATTGGTTCTTAAAATGGTTCCATGTAACCAGCTGCTACCAATCCAGCAGTTCACAGATGAAATATAGACAGTTTACCAATCAAAAGGCTTCAAAAGTGTGTCTGGCAGCACACAGAGAAAGCAGGTGGCAAGGGAAAGACGAGAAAGCAAGAAAAAAGTCCACTAGAATGGTCTTTTATTTCTTTCCCTGACTCAAAAAAATGGAGCTAGCTGAGCCTCTGCTATCTAAATTAGGGAAAAGTTGCTAGAGGCTCTCCCCTTGCTCTGTATTTAGCTATTAGGGTTTAGAAATCAGTTCCATACAAAACCCAGTAAACAGCTTAAGTTCAGCTCCTGCTGCATATCAACTAATTCAAATCTGAAACTTAGCTTGCCACAAAACAAATTAGCCCTGTCAAAATCTGTGTATAATGGAAAGGAGAAACATCTATAAATGTTGACATGTCAGAATTTTTTATCATGGCAGGGTGAATTACTGCATGTGTGCGTACATGTACATAGAAAAAAAAGAAAGTATTTCTACCATTATCTGTATGACACATCTATCCAAACAGTCTACTGAAGTTAACTCCCTCACATTTAAGCTCTTCTAGGTTTCTCTCATAATTCAGAAGATAACTCTGAGATAAAATGCTCCAGATCGGTACACTCACTTTTGCTTTTTGCCTAGGACTATCCCAATTCACCCAACCATTTCTGTGAAATGCAGCAGAAAGGGAGACAGTGAGGGCTGACCCTACCATGTTGTAAAAGGTGGGTTGTTTTTGTTCCCCATCAATAGCCACCAAAAGGAACGGGATGCATTGCCTTGTGCATGGGTCTGCTTGGACTTTGTGGAGAATGAGCAAAAGTGGGAAAGGCTTGTGGCTCGTACACAATTTGACCTTAATGTAACAAGTTATCTCTTCCTGGCACTGACTGTGAGGTTAATGAAGCTGGGAACTGAAACACACGTTAATACATTAACTTTAACTTCGGAGATATTGAGAGAAGTAGTTTGCTGTTTAACATTGTCTGAACTTTCCAAAACTTATTTCCATTGATTTATTCACCTAGCCAGAACATTCAAATAATTAGCAAAGTCAATACGAGCGATGTGTACTTTAGCTGAGTCTGAAGAAGCTTGTCTTTGTAGTCTCAGCAGGCTGACTCTAAGTGGTCATCCTCCCTGCAATTCCAACCGGTAATGCACTTATGTTTTTACTTCAGACCGGTTTTGCTTGATATCACTCTATATCACTCTTTGTAAGAGTCTCAAACAATATCAGTTCTGAATAACATTAAAATACATATAGAAGACATTTTATGATGTCATTATTAATCAGCATATGCAATTTAAAATATATTGGGAAATAAGATTATATTTGTATTTATCAGTGTTTATAATTTTGGTCTTGCTGAAGTGATGAAGTAATAGACTTCAGAAGTATTAACAGCAATCTTCTCTTTCTGGTGATCTTGTTTCTTAGACAAATAGGTAATTTTAACAAGAAAGTTGGTATCTCCCACCGTATCCTACATTAAGAAAATAAATTTTAAGGAATACCAGTGTATTTTTCATCTCAGCATTTTTTCTTTCTTTGAAATAAAGCTGTCTTTTGCTGTTTATATTACTTAGCTGAAAAAGGGAAATAAACTGTTTAGTATTACTGAATTATTGTTTTGAAATGTACCTCATGACATGTTCATATCTTATAATAACAATTTCTACTTAAGTGGAAATTTTTACAAAATTGGTGATGTGAGGCCCACTAGAAGCATGCATCTTTTATTAGGAAGATCTTAAAGAGCTACATGAATGACACCACCTTGATTATCTTTGACAGTAAAGCGTGAGTTGTTTGTGGCCTCCTGAGCCAATGAGAAGTAAAAATGGTGACCTTCTGCTGAGTCGTCTTGATCCACTGCACTGATGCTTTGGATTAGCTGGAAACACAGATAAACAGAATTGTTTAAGAATAAAAGTATTTACTTGTCCTTTAAAACAATAAAAGGACATATCAAGTATGTTAAACTGTTGATGCTAGAGATGTGATCTGTGAATACACATTGAGTGCACGTTACGCAGTCACAAATATACACCTCCTATACTCAAAGAGTCTCATCGAGACTCATATTCTGCAAATACTCTGCTTTGATTTTTCATCTGTTTGAGAGAGGCAGGCATTAAAATCTTGAGAAAATGTAAAAGATTTTCCGGATCAAAAGACAAAGGGTAAATGAAGTTTCCATAAACGAAAAAAGTAATCATATATATAGTGTTTTGTCCTTTTTTTCTAAGGTGAAAAGTATATCATTCTACATTTGAACAAATCCTTCCATACAAAACCCATTTCCTTCCAGCCCACAAACACATTGACATCATTCAGCTGATATTTTGTAGCTCCAGTAAGTGAGTATATGGTGACAAGTTCATGTGCTGAATTGTTGATTCTGGATATTATAACAGATTGATTATGGAACTTCTTGGCTGCTTTTTCTCAAGAAAGCAGAATAACATTCATTTACAAATATGTTAAACCAGATAGTCGTTGCAAGATAAAAAACAACAGTTATCATTCAAAAGAGTATCTTTCATCTCTGTAAATAAACAACCACACTACAGTTAACATAATTAACAATAGTTCTGCTTAAAAAGAGGTTATATTTGTTACATTTATCAGTAAAAATGTAAAGACCTGGGCATCAGCATATATTGGTGAGTATCCTTGGCAACCAGGAGGAAAGCAAACTGATGCAAGCTCACCAACTTTCAGAAAAGTGTCCGATTTGAACCTGGTCTCTGTTTTATCAGTCATCCTATGCCTTGTAGATATTTGTACCCAAAAGACTTGAAGCCTCAACTTTCCTCAAACCAGAAAGCATCTGAATGCTACAAGTGGTGCTTTAAAAGCAAAGCAGTAAGTCAGTGGAAGTGACTACAGCCTTCCATCTGTGCCTTTGAAAACTCTGTCCCGATTAAACCATTTTTCAAAGATATAAGACTTCAGCACACATTCTTTTTCTTTTCAAGCAAGCTAAGTTTGATGAAATCATGACAGCAGAGTGCAAAATGTGGCTGATACCCCAGAAGCTTTGTATTCTTAGCACGCTGCCCATTTTATATGTGAAATTTATTTCAAATCTATATTTTCACTGTATGGAAAAATGAGATTTTTTTATTGCCACTAATGAGAGGAGTGATTGTTCAGTGATATACCTGGTGGCAGTGTACAAAGGATGAAGCTTCTTGAGGAAATTTTTTTCCCTTTCCTCAGAGCAATCAAAATAGCTAAGGTGATGCAAATACAGGTATAGGCATGCAGGTCAAGAAATCAGTGAAAAGAAATAACTGATCCCTAATACTACCTGATAATAAATCATAGACTTCATTTTTATAAGGGAATATAGTTCTCAGAGTATGCTCAATATGAACAACAATAGAGAACAAAACTATATAACCAGTCTAAAACACGAACAATGGCATATTTTCATGATAATATTCTAACACATACCTGAAAAAATGAAAAAAGACTCTGCTGGCCTTTGCTGATGATTTGCTAGTAAAGCCTCCAAGGCCGCAGCTGAGAAAAAGCTTTGTATGGATGTATGTCTCTCCATACAATTCCGGGTCTGTCAAGCTAGACTGAATATGCAGAGCAATATAGTAATTTACAAAGACATCTTAGCCACAGCTAATTTTTTTATTTTTTTATTGTTTTAGTTTAGTTACTTGGCAGAGAAGAATTACCTACCTACTTACCTAGCAAGAAAAAAACCCCCACATTAATTATAGATGTGACTTTTATACTTCCACTTTTCATTCTGATTAATAGTTGCTTAACTAGGTATTAGCAATGTCTTTGGAGAGTATATTTGTAGGAGTTTATCATGTTTGAAAATCATAAAATTATTTTGGTTGTGAATCAGATACTGTTCTGCTATTTCATTATTAACTTCCATTATTTTACATACGGAATGTATTTACCCATATAAAATGTATCTGTATCTGATCCTATCAAAATAACTCTGAGGAGTATGTGTCTGGCTGAAAAAAAAAAAACCACCTTCCCTTGTTTTGATCTGTACTGTGCTCTTCTACACAAACCTAAGACCCTTATGGTTATTCTTGGCATATTCGCATGCCTTTAAGGATTCACCCTAGAAACGGGAATATTTGGAACATAAGGACAGGGTAAACCCTTATTGTTTATTTCTTACTGTATCACTTTCACTAAGATTCAGCAAAACCCAGATGAGTCTATAAAATATTCAGAGAGGAATAGGCAGCTCGATTTTGATGACTCTAAAGGAAAAATCACCCAGGGAGAAGGAAACTGTTTCTTTTTTTTTCTGGTTTCCTAGGTATTTGTACATCTAACCTAGGAGATTCTAGCCTTTCACCAGGGAAACTGGCATCACAGACTGAAAAACTGCACTTACTGTTTGTGAGTCAAGGTTTGAAAAACCCCTACATTTTAGTGTGTAAACAAAGAATATAGAGTGAATGATGTGTTGCTTCTGCAAGGTCATAACAGTTGTTGTACTGACTAGGCTGAAATTTAATTGCTATAAAATTTCTTATTTCAAGTCTCATTAATCTAGGAGCTTTAATAATCCAGCAGTCCATTTGAAAATGTGCATTTCTTTAAAACTGAGATTAATTCACTTGATTTTTCTTGAAACCTGATTTTAGTTTATGGTGGGTGGGCCTCATTTACTGTTTTTTTCCAAACAGACTGAGATCACTGCTGGGAACAGCACGGGCTCCTTCGATCAAAGGTCACAAGAAGAGATGTGGCCTGCTATACTCAACTTCCCCACCCATCTGATTAGTGGTCACTTTCAACTGATAAATATCATCAGTGGGGGAGTCTAAGATATCAGTAACAGGTCTGATCTCTCATTGATTAATTAGTTTGTATAAAAGGGAATTTCTGTAAACCATTCTGGACTGAATGTCTAGCTAAGCGTTGTTTGACTTGCAAATAACAAGTTATGGACTATGGAGTAGTTGACTGCCTGGTATTCTTAATGAAATTTCATTGAAAATTTATTTCCTCAGCCAAAAGTAGTTGCACTGAATTGGAGTTATGGAGATGTCCAAAAGAAAGAATAAAGTTTCTCTGTTACAGTCTTTTCTGCTTCTAAGGGCTTTCTCTCTAACAAGTTCAGCATGAGGCATAAACTGTCCATCTGAACAACAACCAGTACCATTAATTTTGATGCTAGAGTACTCAGAGTGTGTACTTTGGAGTCCTTTGTGTGTACTCCCATACCTAACTATAGTTTTACCATTCCCATTAGACAGATGGAAGGAAGTAGGAACAGATTTGCCACCTTTCTCTTTCTGCTTTAGTTTCGTTTGCTTTATTTTCCACCCAATAGGAGCTCTGCTGTGTTTTATAGGATATAAAAGATCTGATCACCCACCTGTTTGGGGAGTACAGAACAGGTTTTGTTCAAATTGGCAGAGATCTTACAAGTAGTAGGATTTTTCTCATTGCCTAATAAAGTTTGATGACAGTGAGAGTTTAGTGCAGGTAAAAGATTAAAATGTTCATTACTATAGACAATACATGCATTTTCCAGGTAGAACTTTTAACTCAAGACCAAGGTTCTCCTTTTGACTGCTTCTGTTTCTTTTTTGAAAAGCCAATTAGCACAATATTGATCTGATTTCTCTGGTTCTCCTGTAAGATGTTTCTGCTCAGCTATAAATAAAATGGTATACATCTCAGCAAAGGAATAATGATTACAAAGCTCATGCCAGGACACTTAGATGCCTTTTTATGTTTGTTTGCATATGCTGATAAACTCGTCTTCCCTGTTTCATTCTGCTAGGAGATAAAGTTGTTGAATCACGATCTGTGTAAAACAGAAAAAGGAATTTTCCATGGGCCACTGTGCCCACTGTTTCAAAATGTCACAAGTTACACTCAGTGCATCTGCAGGTGTAGGTTAGAGTAAGGCCCTGCTAGAATAGATGGTGCTTTCACAGCTTCACCAGGTTTTTGTACTCTAAGGGATGCCCTCATTCCTTTTTTTTCTTTTTAACTTTTTATTTTCTTATCACTACTGCTCAGATGCTTTTTGTAAATGATGAAGAGAACTTAGCAACATGAAATAATAAAAATTGGCTTACTAACCCATCACTTTCACTTCTCTGTTATCAAAAATCATTTTACATCATGATTTGTTAGAAAGGATCTGTTTTAGCAAACTGCTCATTGTTAACATTAATCGTATACCCCTAGAATTTGGTTAAAGATTTCTCCTCTTCTGTCAACATTTTATTATGTAGAGAAGTAATATCAAATGAGTACTCTTCACTTTCACTGAAAATGATCATTATTTTATTATATACTAAGTACTGAGTAAATAAATCTGGTTTTTTTCTTATCTCTAATACAAAGTGCTCTGCATACACAGTCACTTCTTCGGATCTAATAAAAATTACTAAGCAACCTACAACATCAAAGACACTTCATATGTGATCCCCAAATTACAGGAACTCAGAACTGCCAGAATACATATGCAACAGAGAAGAGAGCATTAATTCAGAATGTAGGTGTATCCAGGGCAGCTTGTCTTCAGCTGAAATCTGTTTCCTGCATGATATGAATAAACACCAATATCCACAAAAAGGACTGAAATTACCATGCATAAAAATAGATATATTCTGGATGGTCAGTTTGCTTACATGTGATGTAAGACATTTGATATAACTTACTTCAAACTTTCAAGCTTCATTTTCAGGCTGAGTGAATGTATTAATGCCTTGGGAATTGTGCTTTCTGGGTCAAGTCAATTCTTGCTGGGATGCCTCTAGTGTTACCTTTGGGACAGATTTGGACCATTTTGTGTCCTGATTATTTTTACAGAATATTACCTCTAGAATTCAACAGTTTCTAGTTACTGTATACACACATAAAGGGTAACTCTAAAGAATTAATACCACACTGTGGTCATCATTTACCATGTCTACATACAGTTATAAAGTCAAAAGATATAATCAAAAGGGAATCCTGGTTTTGGATGTCTCACTAATATTGTTCTATTTGATCTGATACTAGTTATAGCTGTAGTAGAATAGAAGTCTATTTTACACAGCAACTTTCATGTTCAAGTTATTTTGAAAAGAATGTATTTAGTACTGGTGGTGCAGTGAAAGTGGCTTTTCAATGTGCAAGAGAAAACTTTAGTTGTGGTTAGTGTACAGCTGACTTGGATTATAGGAGAGTACAGAACTATAACATGAAATGGATAGTGAAAAAATCCATTAAAAATGTCTAACAAACATAATGAATGGATTTATAATGATGTCAAAACCCACATATCTACCTTCTTCCATTTTTATTGTCAAATTTCAAATTATAGTCCCACAGACCAAAATGTAATCCTTTTGTTTGAATGTCTTTCAGAGGCTAAGCTAAACATGTCTGTAACTCTCACAAAACCACCATGCAGGGACATGAAGGTCAACATTCACGGAATAAAAGCAGACAAAGAATTTTTTATAATGTTTCAGAAACCCCCAAGCTTCAAAACAAGCATTCTTCTCTAGATTGAAGTTACCATTAACTGCCTCGGAGTTTGGATAATTAGGACAACAATTAGTTTTGTTCATGATGTGTTTCACATTCTTTATCAAAGCCTAGAATATAGAATCTATACAAGCTTCGATCTCAACTCATAACATGTAAGCGGATTCCTGACCCATTTGGAATTGATTGCAGAAATATGGCTAAGGGAAAAAGGTATGTAATGTCCTGATTAAGCCCTTCAATTGCTTAAACTGATTCTTCTGAAATGTAAATTGTGTTATTCAGTGGACAACCAGGGCATCTATAAAATCGTTTTTGAACATTTTGGCTTCTTGCTGATGAAAATAAAGAACCTTTTTTTTCCATGAGTAAAAAGTAAAAAAAAGAATAATAGCACTGAAGGAGATACATCAGCTATCAATTCTGTTTTAAATCATAAACATTGAATAAAATGTCGTAAACTTTGACTGATAATTATGCACTTCAGTTGCAATTTACTGTTGTTCTTCCTAATATCATTTGTTAATGAGAAGATTATTTAACATTACTGTCATGGTCTCCAAAGGCTAAGCTAAAGATGTCCGTGACTCTCAAAAACAAAAAAAAAAAAAAAAAGAAAAAGGAAAATCTAGAGTAACATTTTGCCTGTCTGTAAAATGGGAAAAATATCCTGTTCATTCCTCATTCAGGTATTACAATGTTAAACAGGAATAATTCTATATCCTGTGCTCAAAGCATTTATTGTTATTGTTACTACTACTATTCTTTACAGTGTCATTTTCTCCAGTGATTCTCAAAATACTTAATATATATATACTTAATTTGTTATTGAAAAGTAGCCATTAATAGGCTAGCATACAGATCTTATTTATCAGTAAGCAACTATGGAATAATAAAAACCTTGGGAAATAAATCACCTGGGTTTTTATATTGTAGGCAAGTCCAAAACATGGGTTACAAATATCCATTTTACAAGCTTCCATATTTAATTCATGGTGTCTTGAAGACAAGGAACATGAAGTGACATTTGCTTTAATGCCTGTACTTTGATCTGTCAATGAGTTACCCAAAGACCAAAAGAAATGGCTTGCTCCAAGTACCTCTGAAGCAGAGGTAGCCTTTGCAGAGTGGAAAATTACCGAATGCAGAATAAACAAAACAACTGCTGATAGACAAATATATAAATGGATGCAAAAACTATAAAGAAATTACTCTTGCTACAAAGAAAGCTTTATTTAACTGCAGACTAATCAAGGTCAAAGTAAACCAAGCTAGTGTAAAAAGAAGGGCTCTGTGATTCAGAAATCAAAACATAGCAAAATGTTTGAATGGAACCATCACAAATATCCCAAAGGTCTCTTTCGTATGTCCAAAGAATGCTTTAAAGTGGTGAAAAAAAATCCAGATCTTTCTGTCTATAGCTTTTTGTTGTTGCTTTTTTTGTTGCTCATTTTGTACCTTTTTTTTTTTTTTTTAACTTTGCATATCCTGTTTTTCTTTTTGCAGTTTTCTTTTAGACTTATGTGTGGAGCCTGGCGACACACTTCTTGCACAGCTTAGGGCTTAGGCTGTAGAACCGATCACTTAAAAAAAAATAAAGGTGTAGAGGACAGTGGCAGGAGGAAAATGGAGAGTCAGCAGTGTACCTGGGGGGGTTAGGGCAGCTGGCTGATGTGACCCCATTCACCTGGGGAGCGAGTAGGAAATGAAAAAAACCCTCCAGGGAAGGATGCTTAATATGACCATCCCATAAGCCGCCAGCTAGGGAAGGTGTTGCAAGGGCTGTGACTTAAAGATCTTCAGATTTCCACTGAACTAAATAGGGGTTGAATTCAGTTCACAATAAATGGTTTCTAACCAAAGATCACATGGATCTGGTTTGAATCTGGTCTAAGTCTGGTTGTTCTGCACTATGTTATACTACTGCTGTCAATAACAGCCCTAGTTTTAACTTCTGTGACATGAACGTGAATCAAATCTGTGTTTTATGCTGGTTTTTTTTCCAGAAGTTTCTGTCTGTATTTCTCTATTACCTGTTTCGGTAGACAAATGAGGAGATGTATTGATTTTGTTTTAAAGGGGAAAAAATACACAACAGTCTTTTGAAATCTGAATTTCAAACTATGCATATATCAACAGAACTAATTTTGGAAATAGGCAAAATACAGTCTGTACTCACAGTACTGAAATAATCAGTATTAAAGGAAATAGTAACATCTCAGAACAAATCTTCATTGTAATGAGAAAACTGATGGCTGACTCCTTCACACTTACCTGGCCAGAAACTGCATTTTCACAAACAAATGTTTCATAATATTTAGGGAATTCTGGTGCATGATCATTAACATCGAGAACTTGGATATACACATTTGCTTCTGAAATTTTTTCGGCATTTCCTAATGGTTAAAAAAAGACAGAAATCAAAAGCGACGATCTACTACATATTTTAAACTAATGTAGGCTTTAGAAAATTTTACTTATATTCTGCAGAGACCTACAGACACATTTTATACTAAATCTTTTTAATGAGTTCAAATATATCCTATACCTATGGAAAAGGACATTTTCTTTCTTTGCTGGGGTTCTGTTTAAAAAAGGTGTTAAAAAGTGTGGGGATTTGTTTTTGTTTTTTTCACCAATCCATCATGTTAAGTTATAATAGTATATCTTGAAATATATACGGATATTTCATGTAAAAGTTTGGATTTGTTCACTCTTTCATTTACCACATCAGAAACTGATTTAAATGTAAAAAATAAAATCTGATCTGGAGAAATTAAATGAGGTTTTGTTCATGCAGAACAATTTACTGTGCTAGTCATGTAATGGTATGTGGAAGGAGAGTGCCTGCTCCTCTGAGGGTATCTGGTCAAGAACCTTATTCAGTGCAACAAGAAATAAGAAAAAGAGGAAGCCATAAACAAGAACATAAAGAGACGCAAACCTGAGGGACAAATGATACAGAGGGGGTGATGAGAACCAAACCTGGTCAGACACACTAATTGATGGGGGCACGGGAGAGTGTAAGAAAGTTTATTCCTGTGAGGTTATCAGATCGGGGACCTTGACAATTGGGAAACCAAGGGAAAAAAAGGGGAAAACAGAAACAAAATATACCAAGACACAGACCTGACAAAGCAAACATGGAGACAATGACAAGGAATGAGCTTCACGATAATTGATGGGTTATCCAGAAACCACGGGGCAACAGTTCCAGGTAGATCAACCTGGACTTTGCAACTGATAGGGCTGTAAGCCAGATAGACTCCCAGACCTGGAGGGGTGCGGGAATCACTGGAGCTGTACAGACCCATGGGGGACGTGCAGGGAGGAACAAAGAGGGGGCAGAGAGAGAGGGCTGTAAAAGGGGCCAGTCAGAACACTTGTCTGGCTGAGTCCTGTGCCTGATCACCAGTCCTATCATCTTATATCTTCTTATTAAATCTTTTCTTTGCTATTGCTTTGCATAATCTCACTATCATTGCATGCGTACGTGTGTTGCAGGGACTAAGTACCAGCCACTGGTGAGACTTGTGTATGTGGGAATGAAAATTGGTGCCAGCTACTGGAGTCAGATGGGGGGTGGGCACCCTTGGCCCAGGGTCCCAGCTACTGGAGTGAGTGGGGGGGGTGCAGTGGACAACTGTATCTTTCCCCAACTGGATGTGCACGGGGGGTGTGTGTGTTTTCGCTAGCAAACTTTAAGCTGGACTCAACAGTGAGAAGGCGGTCCTTGGGTCCAGGCCAGGCACTCTGGGGGGGGTCCATGCTCTTACACTCAGGGGGGACTTGCAAATGTGGGGTGCATGAGGGATGAACGTGTGAGTACTGCGGGTTTGCCAGTGAGCATTGAGCATGGACTAGCTGGGGAGCTGGGCACCCACAAAACGCATAAGAGGACTTGGGATCTGGGCAAGGGTGCCAGGCGGACAGAGGGTTCATGCAGGTATTGAAGGGATCCATGAGTGTATGTGTGATCATGAACCTGGAAAGTGTCATGTGTGTGTGCCTGCACCAGCGACCTTCTGCTTCCCTGGCCAAAGCAGAGGAAGGGACTTGGCTGTCTATCCTTGTGGTTTATGTGAGTCCTGTATGTAGGTGCTGCTGAAGGCAGTGCCTTCCCTGTGGCAGTCTGTGTTACCGGCTGTGTCAGTGTCGGCTGTGTCAGTGTCCTCTGTCTCTGTGTCTGTGTGTTTGTGCATCTCTGGGACATGTGCTCAGCTTTGCTACAGGTTGAGCCTGCAAACATGAAAGCGTCAGCCACATCACTGAGCAGAGGCTTCAGGTCTGCGGGCACCTGGCTGGGCTCCAGCGGCCGGGCAGGTGGGTCCTGGGCCAGAGCAGCTGGAGGAGGTGGCTGCACTTTCTTACATCACTTAACATCATGGATACCACAAACCCATGTCACAGACCTTTAAGAAATTCTGTTATTCTTCCTCTTCTTTAGTATTTTGAATTGTTGAATCTTTGGGAGAAAATTTCACCAAAATTCACATGCTTTAAAATTATTTCTGCACTGGTAGACATGGAGAAATTGCAGTGGACATGGATACCCAACCCTATCCAAGGCAGAAAGCTGAGACTTTGAATTTGGAACTACAGAGCTGTTCTATCCACTGGTTTCCAAACACATATTTACAAAGAAGTCTGATTTTGCCCAGGCACATGTAAGGCATTACTGCTGACAGACTTCATAGACTGAGCTTGTAGTTTTGTTCCAAGTATTATTTGCACAACAGGTTTAATTCTTAGGCATTTTGTACTCACTGTACTGCTTCTGTTATACAAGTATACACTATGACTGTATATATCTTAAGCCACTCTATTGCTGTGGTTTTAGATATAAAAGCTATGTCAGTATGGCTTATTCCCATATGAAAAGGAAAATAAACTCTGCTAATATAAGGCACTTTTTTCCTGCATTTACTGCATTTACACAAGGTTATATTGCTATAACTAACGCAAACAAGGAAAAGCCAGACCAAACTATACTTGTTTCATGGTACAAAAGTTGTGTGTAGACTAGGCTGAAAAAACTATTTGTTTATGTAATAAAAATGTTTTTAAATATGTCACCTGAAACCAAGGGAAGGAAGATCTGCAAGTACAGCATTCTCCTGGAGAAACTGGCTGCTCATAGTATGGATGGGTATGGTCTTTGCTGGGTAAAAAACTGGCTGGATGGTTGAGCCCAAAGAGTGGTGGTGAATGGAATTAAATCCAGCTGGCTGTTGGTCACAAGTGTTATCCCCAGGGATCAGTATTGGGGCCAGTTCTGTTTAGCAGCTTTATCAATCATCTGGATGAGGGGATCAAGTGCATCCTCAGGAATTTTGCAGATGACACCAAGTTGAGAGGGAGTGTTGATCTGCTCAAGGGTAGGAAGGCTCTACAGAGGGATTTGGACAGGCTGGATCGATGGGCTGAGGCCAATTGTATGATGTTCAACAAGGCTCAGTGCTGGGATCTGCACTTGGATCACAACAACCCCATGCAATGCTACAGGCTTGGGGAAGAGTGGCTGGAAAGCTGCCTGGCAGAAAAGGACCTGGGGCTATTGGTCAACAGCCGGCTGAATATGAGCCGGCAGTCTGCCCAGGTGGCCAAGAAGGCCAATGGTATCCTGGCTTGTATCAGCAATAGTGTGGCCAGCAAGACTAGGGAAGTGATTGTCCCTCCGTACTCGGCACTGGTGAGGCCGCACCTCAAATACCATGTTCAGTTTTGGGCCCCTCACTACAGGACAGACATTGAGGTGCTGGAGCACGTCCAAAGAAGAGCAACAAAGCTGGTGAAGGGTCTAGAGCGCAAGTCTTATGAGGAGCACCTGAGGGAACTGGGGTTGTTTAGCCTGGAGAAAAGGAGTCTGAGGGGA
Organism: Harpia harpyja; assembly: GCF_026419915.1. Taxonomy (NCBI): domain Eukaryota; kingdom Metazoa; phylum Chordata; class Aves; order Accipitriformes; family Accipitridae; genus Harpia; species Harpia harpyja. Next base: position 17,041,365 of record NC_068944.1, on the reverse strand, counting down.
GACCTCATTGCTCTCTACAACTACCTGAAAGGAGGTTGTAGGGAGGTGGGGATCAGTCTCTTCTCCCAAGTAAGAAGCGATAGGACAAGAGGAAATGGCCTCAGGTTGTGCTAGGGGAGGTTTAGATTGGATATTAGGAAAACTTTTTTCACTGAAAGGATTATGAAGCATTGGAACAGGCTGCCCAGGGAAGTGGTTGAGTCACCATCCCTGGAGGCATTTAAAAGACGTGTAGATGTGGCACTTAGGGACATGGTTTAGTGGTGGATTTGGCAGTGTTAGGTTAATGGTTGGACTTGGTGATCTTAAAGGTCTTTTCCAACCTGAATGATTCTATGATTCCATAATGAATATCTCTCAGATATCCTTTCCCTATCAGCACATTGAATCCTCACTTACATGGTATAGCTCTGAAAAATGTCTGCCCTCTCCACAATGTAATTTATTACTCTAGTAAGCAGAAGGTTTCACTGCAGCAGTAATGTTCACATTAACTTCGACGTGTTGTTGGGTAAGGACCATAATGAAGACATTTTTCCAGTGAATAAAATAACCTTAAGACATTCCTGGAATACTCAATATCTATCAACCGAAATATCTATCAATCTCTCAATCGGCTCTGTCTAAACCAGAAGTATGTCACTCACAAGAATATTTATTATGGTTAAAATACGCCTCATGATGGGTATTAGTGTCACTGCTTCTGACCTGTTCAGAAGTCCTTAAGGCATTTTCTTAAATTAGTCAAATGGACCTTTAAGAGAAAAACAAAACGTAGTCCTTTCTGTCTCACTTCAAACTGTACGGATTTGGTTGGTTCTTACATTGCTTTTTTAATGTATAATTCAGTAGTTGCTTGGAGCAAACATTTGTTTTCTTGGATCTTATAGAATCTGTGCTGATAGCTTTGAGTCTTTTGCCAAAGGAAATGGCAGCAAAAGCAACTACCACAGAGATAAAGGACTAGATACTCAGCAGTTTCATGTTGTTATGCCTTCTGTGAAATCATTAGAGCCATTCTAATTTACCAAATCTTATGATCTGCCAGAGACATCTCAAAAACACTTCTTTGTGGGATGACATTTCTCTTGTTGAATCTCAACATCCATAATAATACAATAGGCAATGAAACAGTGCTAGGCTTATTTTTTAAATAAACATTAAAAGTAGCACATATGCCTTTTAGAAATAATACCGAGAGTGTAGGACTTAATGTCTTTTACTTACCTCAGAATCAGATGTTTAGGGCAGAGATTTGCCTGGATTGACATTGAAAGGAAAACTTTGTAACACTTATTAGGAGGCAGGGAACACCTTTGGTGGCTTCAGTTGTATACAAAGTGGCATGGGAAGGACCCAGCTACCTTGGCCCATTCCTAACCTGCTTGTTGGTAAGATTCCTGGATACTATATTGGCTTTAAAGCCTACCCTTTGTTTTCACAAGCATTTAGATAGCACCTTTCAGCCTAGAGCTGCCATTCACATCTGTTTTCTTTCACCAAATAACCCTTATTTTTTTATTTATTTTTGGTAATAGTCTTGTTTCTTCTTCCTTACTATATTTGGGTTGTTGTGTTGTGGCTGTTTTGGTTCAGTTTTTTTTTTTTTTTCTTCAGCGTATGGTTAAATGAGAAGGAAGAGCATTTCTCATGTTGCTGTTGGAAGATAACAGTATGGAAGTTTTTAATTTTTCTGAAATCACAGTTGTTTTGTAGTGGGAGGAAGCAACACATTAAAAAGCCACTCTTGGAATCAGTGTCTGGTAAATATTTAATGAAGATTTTAGGTGAAGCAGAGTGAGTCCTTTGGTTGCAATTGGGGAAGATGGTAGGCAACACTTATTTTCTCTTTTATCCCTTACACGGGAAAATAGTTGTGAGAATTTGAATACAGCTATTGTACTCATATCCTACATTAGGCTAAAGATCTTTCAATAAGCAGAAAATTTCTTTGTCATAATCTCCATGAAAGAGATCAGAACTTGAAAAACAAGGTCTGAGAAAACAGGATATCAAGTGCAATAGGCTGGATCAGTGTGAAGAGTGAAGCTGATGTTTTAATTACTAGGGACCAAAATTGGTAACTTGCTTATTTTGGAGCTGTGTGAAAAGAAAAGCAGTGACCATCTCTAGAGACAAAATAAAACTCAGTACTTGTGGTGGATTAAAGAAAACTTGGCATTGTCATCAGCCAGTAAAAGGAAACTTGTAATAATAGTAATAACAATAGTTGTTATAATTATAATTTAAGCTAAAGCAAATTTCACTACTTCCTAAAGGAAATATAGACATGATTTTATTTTTTTTAAAAGGACTAATTAAAAAGTTACAAGTCTGTCAATAAAAGTATATATGACCAAAGTGGGGTGCCAATTAAATATTGAATTAATGATAGATCCATGACCAAAACCTTCAAAGAGCTGTAAGTTCTGTAGTCGTGTAGTAGGTGTGGAACCCACTATCAAATGACATCTGCAAGATCCAGTGGGAAAATGACTGTTGTCTCTTGCGGATAAGTTTGCTTATGACTGGTAGTGCACATTTCCAATGGATGTGTAGAGAAATGAGGATCAAAGTAAGCTCAAGCCAGTTGCCATCATCGGGAATTTCTGTTGGTCATCTAAAGTTCAACAGAGAGCAAGCTGAAGCAGATATTCCTCTTCTAAATTAATTATTTGTCAGTCAGTCTTCATCTGACTCAGTAAAGCAGTCTTAAGTAAAGCTGATGACTTAAGGTTTTCTTGGTCTCATACATAGTTGGAATGCTGTTGTTTATGCTTCAGCCTTGTACTAGGTGGAAACTGATCACAACCAAGTAAAAACTGATCAAAGGAAACTTGATTTCTGTTGGTCTAGAACCATCTTAGGCATAAAGTGGAATAAGACTCAACAGATTGCAGGTTCTGACTGCTTGCATTTAAGGTCCAATGAATTTGATCTACTTCTGGGTACCTTTAAAACATGCTATCTCAATGGTATGAGGACAGGATGATCCACACCACAAGTCTGCAATAACAGGCAAGTTCCTCTGACTAATCTCTGATCCCTGTCATTACAAAGGAGGCAAAAGGCTTGTGTCCTTTATGAATGCCAGGACCTCAATAGGCGCCTAGGGAGGTTGCTGCTGTAATGCAGTTTCAATATCTGTCTCAGCTGCAATGAATATTGTGTGGATGAACTCTAATGGCATTTTGATTTGGCTTCAACGGAGCCACAATGTCATCCACTAAATGTCTCATACACACAATGTTGTGACTATATTTCAAGGAATAAAATGCTACTAGTTCATACTATAAATCATTTCAGGTATGCCCAGACAAAGGTGACCTAACTTCAATGCTTTTGAATATAGTGTTATAGACAGTGACCTTATCATCATTAAAGAAATAAAGAATAAGAATATGAAGATAATGAGGGCTCGGGTTCTCTACAATAACTTTCATTACTGTGAAAGGCTTGCTTTCTTTTGCTGCAGGAGACACTTATTCATTTGTAACATTTGGTTCTTTCCTATTTTATTGTTTAACTAAACAGAAAAGTCCCAACCAAAGTCATCCCGCTGTGTTTCCATAGCGCCATTCAAGATATGACAAAAATATGCCAGAGATCAATTTTACCAACACCTGCCAGCTGCCCAACAACTTGAGAAGTAAAATACATTCATGCTTAAAAACTCACAGAGAAGCTGAAAAGGAAGAAAATACCATCAATTCCCAAGCACAAAATAAAGACTTCAATGAAAATGGCTACTGACTATCCTATACTAAACTCCTAGCAGTAATATTCTACATATATACAGGGAATGCTCCCTTTTGGGAAGAGTGCAATTTATGAATATGTGTTTAAAGTAGTCTTAGCAATAAATAGCATTTATATGAGATTCAGGATTAAAAAAAACATCTTAAAAGTATTTGGCAAAACCTGATTTATTGATTCAATTCTAATTTCATATATTTTTTCTCCTTCCTGAGGATGGATGTGATTATTTTTAAAATACTATCCCAATGTTCTTGCTAAACTGCCTTGTAAATTAATAGCTGTTAATTTTGTAGAGTGTTGTCCCAGAGTTAGGGCAACCAGATCACCAAAAGCACAAACAGAGGCAATCTGCATTTGACTTTCAAACCAAACTGACAGGTAAAATCTATACAAAGGATGCTTCACAGATTTAATTGCCACTGAAGGGAAGTCTAGCTGATTTAGGCCTTACATTCACAATTAATGAGCCACAGGTTTCTGGCTGGTGTTAAATTAGACCCTGGCTAATTTCACACTAGTCAAAATCTGGTGTGAAATTAGCCAGGGTCTAATTTAACATAAGATCTTGCACTGCAGGAGCAATTCATATGCTTCAGTGTAACTTGAAAGCGTTACAGTCTCGATCCTATTACAATTTCCTTTCTTTTTTTATAAGGTCATCTTTTATGAAAGAGCACAGGACCTTGGAGCTCAAATACATTACGCTTCTATTTAACTAATCATTTTAATAATGCTCCTTAATGTAGCAAGCAACAGTAATATAATGAGAAAGAAGCATGTATTCTTCACTTAAAAGAAGGCATACTCAGAGGATAATTACAGTTCACAGTGTTTAAAACACAACATTCCTTAAATTTCTCTACTCACTTGTTTCTGTGGCTGTAACAGTTATGTTGTGCCAAGAAGCTATCTCTCGGTCCAGAGGTTTAGTTGTAATGATTGTTCCATTGTGTTCATTGATGCTGAACAATCTCTTTAAATGCATGCTGTGGACAATAGAGTACCTGCACCAAAAAAAGTGAAGAGATTCCCTAATACTGAAATGTTCCATCAGAGGCAAGGACATAGAATGCTATTGTCAGTTGAGAAAACAGAGCTGTGCATATATACATATAAATGTGTGCTGCAACAACTCAGAAATCATGAAAAAAGTACACTTATAAACATTTAAAATTCATTGCTGCCAAGATCAAAGCTCTTCTTTTTATAAAACTAAATGTGTTTCAGATCTATATTAATGTGAACTGAATCTGAAATGCATTATTCATTCTTACTTCTAAGTCAGGCTCACAGCAGGTGAATGACTTCATTGAAAAGAAACAGCAAAAGTGCCACTTGTGAAATGAATAACACTAACAGCTAAGTGGAGGTATAATGGCAAATCTATTTTATCATTGCTGACATGTTCTGAGACCAAGGGAATGGGCATTATACAGACAGACAGACAACTATCTATAATGAGGTGACACCTAGGCAGGGAACAAAATCCTAACACAGGGAATGATTGCAAACGAGCCCCGTGTTCCTGAGTTTTCACTCAAAAGGCTCCGGATGCTATGTCCATATGTGGACATGCACATGCACACGTACATACATACATACCTACCATTCAAATTGTTAAAGTCTAACCACTGGTCACAGGCCAGAGATGGACTGAAAAAGACACCAAAGATATTGGTTCAAATGGAAAGGATATTTACTAATAATTTTCATGACATATAATAAAAAGACTATATGTCACAGTTCCTAGTAGAGTCTATTTCAAGGAAATAAAACCTGTTTGAAGAGTTGAAAGGTTCTTACCACTTTTTCTGTAACCTTAATTGTGGTTGACAAAGCCTTTCTGTCTCCTGTTGGCACTTACGACTCCATCTCAGGTTATGTGCCAGCAGTTGGATGACTCTCTAACTTGTTATTTATAATTACATTTTGTCTGTGTTGAAAATCAGTAGAAGGATAAATCAAGGAACCAGCACAACACAGTCAGTGAAAGTTCTTATCATCTGAGCCAAAGGTCTGACATTTATAAATCTCTATTTTAGGGATTTACAATTCAATTTCTTCATTTATTTTTTTTTATGTGAGTATTCCTCATCCTCTGCATCCAAAGCTTGTGTAGGGTTTTCTGACATTCGTGTTTTGTTCTGTTTGGGGGTTTTTTTTTGGTAATCTGGTTCTTCATATATAATTTTCAGAAAATCTGTTAGATATTTTTAGTTATATTTTATTACTGATGTAGTGAGGTTTTGTTGCATGTCTTTTTTTTACTTTGAAAACTGGGGTGCACAAGGCAACACAGCTGGTTTTCTGTATTATAAGCAACTGCTGTCTTTTGTGATAGCGATAGTTTCAAAATTAGATTCATATGCATTGCACTTAGTGCAATAAACATATTTTTACATTAGAAGTGACATACTCTATTTTAAAGAAACTCAGTGATGCAATATATGTGTCACTGGTTTGGGACTATGAAGACATATTCACTTTGTAGCAAATTCCATTGAAATATTTCAAAATAAGAAGTCCTAGATATACACTATGGTTAAATGTTTCACAGGAGATGTTGCAGTCATCTAAATAAACCACAAAACAAGTCCTTTTTCGGGGGGGGGAGTACATGTATATTTTTATTTATTCTTATTTAATTTAACCTATGACTCGCTTACTAAATAACAGTAAATGAATGTAAAATCATTCAAAAAATGGCTTGCATTAACTAAACCTCTGAAGCCATAACTATAGGTAACAATATATATACGTGTGTGTGTATGTATATATATATATATTTCTGCTATTAGGATTCTACACACTATAGATTATTTTGTGTCTAATCCATTTGTCCCTGTATCCTAGCTTGTCTAAATTACACAGTACACAGTGATGTCAAGTAACTCAAGAAGCTATTTTAATTATAAACCCCATGTTAAAGTTTAATTACCTGTTTTCTCCCTTAAGAGACAGCAAAATTATTTTTCAAGTTTAAAAGCCTGGGGGACTCTTTTTATATAATATCTCTGTGGGGCAATTGTGGAAGATGTAGGGAATTGGTAAATTTTTGGTCATGCTGAGCTGAGCAGATGCCAGTGGAGCTGTTCTGTGACTCCCTCCCAGCAATGAGTCCATCTCTCCATGTCTCCAGAAATTATTGGGAACAGACTAGAACACCTGCAGGCACTTACAGGTTTGGCTGTGCTACCTAGTCCTGCTGCTATGCACAGCCTCTTCCAGGCTACTGTTTAAAATATTACCCCATCTCGAAGTGATTGCAAAGATGCACAAGCCTACTAGCATTTAACCTACTGTGCTGGTTTTGGCTGGGATAGAGTTAATTTTCTTCACAGTAGCTGGTATGGAGCTGTGTTTTGGATTTGTGCTGAGAACAGAGTTGATAACACAGGGATGTGTTTGTTGTTGCTGAGCAGTGCTTACCCAGAGCCAAGGGCTGTTCTGCTTCTCAGCCCACCCCACCAGCGAGGAGGCTGGGGGGGCACAAGGAGTTGGGAGGGGACACAGCCGGGACAGCTGACCCCAACTGACATCCCATACCATATGACGTCATGCTCGGCAATAAAACTGAGAGGGGCTGCCATTGCTCAGGGACTGGCTGGGTGTCGGCCAGCTGGTGGGGAGCAATTGTTTTGCATCACTTGTTTTTCTTGGGGTTTTGTTGTGGGTTTTTTTTCCCCTTTGTTGTTTTCTTTGTTTCTTCTTTTTTTCATTATTAAATTGGTTTTGTCTCAACTCATAAGTTTTCTCACTTTTACCCTTCAGATTCTCTCCCACATCCCAATGGGTGAAGGAGTGGCTGTGTTGTCCTTAGCTGCCTACTGGGGTTAAACCATGACACCAAGAATAAGCTAGGCTATTGCAATGAACGCATGATTAACTGCAATCATGAGCCAAGGTGAGAAACAGAAAAAGCCTTTGGAAACCCCAACTACATTTATATTCGGGGCCTGTTCACATTTTAGGTTAGGTACCTGACTGGGCAGTCATCATCGTCTGGATCTCTAGCTGTTACAACGCCCACCAGTGAGCCACTCATAGCCCCTTCAGCAATCTCCATCACATAGTTCTCCAAGGTGAAAACGGGAGGTTCATCAGCATCTTCCACATTGATTTTGATGATGGTTTTGTCTTCAAATGGTCCTTCTTTCAGAAAACGGTCATCAATGTACCTGTTCACAACTTTTGCTCGAATACTGTATCTCCTCTTGCTCTCATAATCCACTCTCTGTTAAGAAAGAAAGATGTGAAATTATTTCTTTCTTCACATTTAAATTAAATAAAGTTCAGTAAGTGGTGTGACATTAAAGACAAAATAATGTTACCCTTCTTTTGGGAATGTTTCAAAAGTAGTTACTTCTAAGACTTCCTTTTTACGTTAAAAACACTTTAAAATTAAACTGTGCTATGCCATTGTTTGTTTTCACATGTAAGCTGGCTTTAATGTTAAACAACACTGTAAAAGAAGTCTTCCCATAGAATGCCGGCCCTAAGAAAAAGAACTTCTATTAGTATTTCCAACATAGGTGTAACCTTAGTGAACACCATTCTTAACTCTTACATAAACAATGTGAATCAGTAAATCTGTAAGGGTTAAGCTGAGTATGTTAAAATTTAATCTCTAAAGGAAATAAATTACAGAAGGCAAGAATGAGTGTTTAATAAATGCATAGTTACATTACTATTTTAGATAGTCATTATCTTCTGTAATTAAAAAAAAAAGCCCCCCCCCCAAAAAAAAACCTTCCGGAAATGTAATAAATCCAAATAGAAACAAACAAACAAACAAAAAAACCCACCAAAACCAACCCCCCCCCCCCAATTTGTATTCAGTTCTTCAGTCCTGGATTTCTCTAGACTATCAAATTCTATCATCGTTTCAGATGATGACCCAGATGACCCAGAAATCTTCCTATGTGTTTCCAAACTAAATCACACAGTATTAAAGTCTCTTAAATACCTACATTCATAAACTGGTATGTTTTTTAGTGTATTTAGTGTCTTTTCAAAGCTATGTCATAACAGAAACTCCGTTGTCTATCTAATACTGTAATACAGTCTGGCTTCAGTTAAGTTTAACAGGACGTGTTGCAAGTGAGGAAATACTGTGTACAATTTATTGATAAAGATTTTACAGATGATGCACAGAAGAGATAGAACATTTTCTTACAATGGGATACACTGTGTTGCACAGCTAGGAATAACATTAAGATACTTTGACTGCCACTATTGTATTCAGCGGTAATAAGAATGAGTCCAAAAAAGTAAACAGAAAGAAAAGCATGTTTCTTTTTATTCCCCTAATACTCCAATCAAATCACAAAGCCTGAAGAAAGAAAAGATAGCAGAATCCAAAGCAATAGGCCTTCTTTAAACATCCAGCTTGCTTGAGAAGGTTCTTTCCAGTATTTAGAGGATTTTTTTTAAGGTTTCCAATATCTCACCTTTTTTAATAAGATAATTCCTTCTTGAGTCTCATTGTTAGTAATGATGTCAAAAACATCTGAACTATCTCCTTCAATGAAATAGTTCATGGCTGCATTCTCCCCTATGTCGCTGTCTTCTGCGAAGACTTTGCCTACAGTTGTGCCCACAGGAGCCTCTTCAGAGACGCTCATGTAGTAGAGTCCTAAAGAAACAAATACTGGCACAGTTTAGTGATCTGCCATGGTCAATAACTTCTGTAGCTATGATGGCCTGAGGCTCTCAGAAAGTTGGGGAAAGCCCCCAGCTTTTATTAGAGCAATGGATCTAATCCAGCAATGGCTAGATCTTGGAGGCAGGGGATGACAACCTTTCCACTCGTGAGTCCTCCTCTCTCAGCCCCACGTTAGCAGTAAATAAAAAGCCAAGGAGAACCAACAGGGTGAAAAAACAGTGGAGGGCAGCACTTCCCAACTGCATTTCACTAGTTGTTCCTGACAGCCCAGCTAGCAGCTCCCACATCTGCTAGAAACTCCCTGGACAGAGAAGACCACATCTTTTGCCAAAAAGTTTACAGTATCTGTCAGCAAAGAACGAAGAGAGGAGAAAAAGAAAGAAGGTGAGTGAAAACAGTGCTAAATATCCCATTGCCCAGATTTTAGGCTTAGGTAGAGCAAACTATGTGGAAAGCAGCGTAGTAAGTCATTTGTCTCCAAAGCCTAGTGATAAAACCAGCAAGCTTGAGGTCTTCTGTAATGACAGGTTTTCTTCCCCTCTTCATTTTTGAGCTTTTGTGTGGGAATTCTTTATTTTATTTTATTTTTTAAATCTGTATGCTGAACTCAAAGCACAGACCTGTTCTGAAAAGACCTACCAGTGAACTTAACAGAGCTACAGTAGATCTAAATTTCCTCAAGACCTCAACTACTGTAAGTAGCCTATACTCACGCTGTTGAAATTTAGGTGGATTGTCATTGATGTCGGAGAGGTTGATGGTAACAGTGGCTGTTGCTGAAAATGCCCCTGTTTGCCCAACCATATCTTTGGCTTGGATGATGACCAAATACTGATCTTTTGTTTCTCTATCCATTTGGGAAGCCATTCTGATGACCCCTAAAAATGAAAAGTATAATATCATATCATATAATAGACCCATTTTTTCCCAACATCTGACCATATAATAAGGGTATAAAATGCATAATTGGATACAGTTATGAATTTGTATTCCAGACCATGCACAGCACAACTGTCCTAATACTGGGAATTAGTACTCATGGCAACATCTATGCTGTATGACAGATCCGTTCTGCATCCTTAGAGTTCTAGGGAGCAGAGCACACCATATGTCTCCTCTATCATATATAATCATCTATCTTTCCCAGAAATCAGGATTTTGGAGGGATGTCACATATCTGTGGTTTCTTCAACATAGAGATAGGAATGTCACATAATGAGTCGTAGAGCTGTTAACCCAGCAGTGTTCCTAGGTCCATTTGTTGGATGGGGTACTCAGAATCCAACTCTTTTCTTCAGCAAGATAATTTGTGGGATTTTTTTTAGATTTAGGAACTGTGCAAAGATGTACAAGTGTAGGGTGGTATCAGTTGATCTTTGTGTTGAAATGAAGAAAGACATTTTTGCTTGCATCCATTTTATGTTAGTTTATGAATGTTTTCAAATTACAGGATCATTTGTAGTACCTGTCTTTGGCTCCACAGAGAAATAAGGCTGTCCCTGAATGAGACTGTAAAGCAGACGGGCACTATTCCCATAAGAAGGATCATCGCCATCTGTAGCTGTTACCTGTGTAACCGAAGTACCTCAAGGAAAAAATAAAATAGATTATGTTTATTTTCTTCTTGTATAAATTATCTCATAATTACAAAACATAAACTCTTTAAAAAGCTTTTAACATACCAGTTATATTAGCAAACAGTCCTGAAAATTTACAGGAGCAAATGGCACCTTCTAAAATTTATCATTAAAAAGGGAAAATATTTCCTCAGCAACTATTCTTGTTGCATTCAAATTGTCAATAAAAATAAAAATATATAGCATATGACTTTTCAACACTATATTTATGTTGCTTAAAATACTACATATCTTATGCTTTTCCCCCTATTTTTTGATATGTGAATGGAGTCCAGCAAATTGTTTCTCCTCCCCTTGTATATTCTTCAAAGTATTTTATGGAAGTTTCCCATGGGAATAAGAAAACACAGCCACTTTATCACCAGTAGGCCCACTGGTGATAAAGAAATTAATTGTTAGCAAGTAAAGCAGCCAAGAAGTATAACAAGGCTCTGATAACATTTTTTATCCTTGAGTCTTTAATGAGCCTGTCCCAGTGCAAGAGTGACGGCAGAATCCCCAATGCAAAAACATGGCAGAATCAATCTGCAGAGCTTGATTTCATCTCTGGCTGGAAGCTGGTTATATCCTAGATATAAGGTTGACAGCATTCTCATGGTACTGTCAGTGATGATTGTCCTTTAAAAGAAAATATTCACAGTAGCATCATTTTGTAAGGTAATCATTATTTTTGTCTTTTTTCCTCACCTAGGTTCTGCATAAGAATACAAATATCACTTCTCATGAGGAACAGCAGAGAATCAAGCTACTTTCTAAAACTTTCTGGCATACGTTCACATGGTTGCACCTGCTTACCAATATAGCTGTATAGTTATGCTGGAGGAGAAAAGAAGAAGAAACAATGGAGTGCAAGGATTTAAACTAGAAACACCTTTTTTGACAAACTCAAAGTTAATACTTATCCCCAATAAAACAAGTATATTCATTTCTGAGTTTTCTAACAGTTCAATAGTTTTATTTTTAAACAGAAATGAAAAAGGCTTTCTCATATAAGGATAGGCTTAATGAAATATTTTGATTATTTAAAAAAATATTTTTTTTGCATTTTGCCTCAATTTATTCAGCAGTACTTCAAGTGATTCCATAATGCGTTTTATCTTCTCTCAGAGTGGAGGTACACTAAAATATCATTAATTGCCACCAACTTTTGCAGTTATATGTCCTTCAAAACGTGCGTACAATACCAAAATTCTGACATTTAGGTGTGTGTTAGGTGTGTGTATAGATGTATACATATATATACTGCTCCCTATTGCTCTGGAGAAATGATAAAGATAAAATGACAGATTAAAATTTAATCAGAGCATATATGTGCTTCAGAAACAGTATTCTTTAATAAGACTGAAGGGTAAAGGAAATCTTCAGCTACACAACCATTAACTTCATATCAGCTGCAGTCTATGGAAACTGTTCTTACTAATACAGGAAATCCATCCTCTAAGACAATTTAGCATGACTAGAATGCAGCTGCTTTGAAAAAAAAAAAATGCAGTGCTAGTTAGGAAGGGATCAAGAACTATGAATAATCCAATAGGTACAGTTTGTTATAAATGCCATTTTCTAAACTAACTAAATTTTCTAAACGTCATTACTAAATAAACCCAAGTGCCCACAACTACATTTAAAAATGGACTTGTTTACAGCACCATATTTAATATATCAGGAATAAAATTCAACATATATAGGACTACAAAGTTATCATTACAGCTTTTGTGCATCTCACTCATTTAAAGCTAGATTTATTTTCTACAGTTTCTAACCATTAGCAAGAAATGTTGAATCTAAAACAGCATTTGCTGCTTGTCTAAGGCCCAGCTTACTTTTCTGCTTGCCTGTTGACTCTTCCAGAGTATAGCAGAAGACAGAAGCATGGAATATGCCCTCTTGGGCTCAGTGAGATGCAGCTGCTGGATATAATGGAAAGGTGAGCAGGCAAGGGGCATCTGGTAAAGAGGGAGCCGACGGGGGGGTGTAGAAATAACAGACCTCCTGCACTCTCAGGAGAAAGACTGTTTTTAAACTGGGGTGGCAGGAGACCATGTAAAGAGAGGACTATGGTTTCTCACATTTTTTAGGACAAAGATTTCATGATCACTATATGAACCTCTACATTAAATATGGACTATGTCATAAGCAGAAGAAAAATTTTATCCTGGGCTTAAGAATACTTTCTCAGTTTTTAATTTTTCACTGCGATGAAGCCTGTATTTCTTTATACATTTAACCTGCAGCAAACAAAGCCAGCCATTTGCTGAATGGAATCATGTTTACCCAGATATCTGTATCTGAGTGATAGAAATCACAATGTTAATATTAAGCACTCAAAAACTCCAAAAAGCCATTTTTTGTAACTCCATGGCTGGGAGAAGAATAACTGATCAGATACAAATAATATATTTTAAAACAATCAATTAACACATAACCCCCCCAAACAAACAAATAAAACCCCCAGACCTCACCTCTTGACAGTCCAGCCATGACATGATATAATTGTCAATCCAACCATGATACAGTTTCACCACATTTACATGAAAATGGATATCATGGCAGAGACAAATTAACTGAATATGTCTGTGAGTTTTCAAACATGCATTTTTGAATATGGGAGTCTGTGTGTTGTTGATATAAAGTTTAGCCCTCAGTATGTGTTTTATGTACACAGTAGTGTATTAAGCTGGATAGTAAACATGCTTACACATTTTTGGCTTTTTATTAGATTTATTTAAGGCAAACTACATTTTGGTGATTGCTGTATAAGTTTTTTCTTTTTATTCCTGCAGCCTTGGTTTTACCCTTCTTGGGCAAAACATAGTAGTGCCACTTATATATTGCAGGCCATTAGGTAAACTATAGGGCCCTCAAATGGCAAATAGTTATTCATTTTTCCAGCTAGAGCTTGAAATCTATAAAAACATTAAGTACTGATACATTATTACATCTGACTCTTAACCACTCCATCAGATACACTGCCTTTGTACATGTTTAACAGCTATATGGAAGACACTTAATGTAAAATTGTACCAAATGCCTGAGGGAAAAACCACAGTCCTGTGTTCTCAGAAGAGACTACATTTGCTGACACACTTTTCATTTACTGTGACACTTGCATATAAAATCCTAATAAAATTTAGTAGTGAAGATAAAAGAGAGCTAAGAAAAAAGTAAAATGTATTCTAATTTGTTGGCACATTAGTATATATATATCTACTGATATTTGTACCTAACTTTAGGCAAAATTATCTGTGCCTATTTTCTGTTTTTCTGTGGTTCTCTGAGGCAAGTGGCAGGCTGTGAATTATTCTCTCCTTGCTTTCTTAGTTCCAGACTAAATGTTCACTAAGAGTGAACTGCTTTCCCAAGTATTGACCACACTTCCTGAGCATGTTTTCTGTGAGGAAATTACCAGGAGATCCCAGGTCTAGCATCAGTGAGCTGAACTGCTGCTAGAGAGCGCCAAAACAGAGCAAAGGCCAAGTCTCTCTATTGCACTGTATCATTTAAACTAATTCTGGTCTACAACCCTTATTATGCAAGAAGATGTTCTATTTTACTGGGAGAAAAGCACTGATATAGTGAACTATTACGGTATCAATGCTGCAAAATTTAGTTGGTTACTCTTTTTATCTACTGGGAGGTTAGAAATTTCCTTGTAAGGATTGATGCTTTAGTAAGTGCACTGAAAGAGGTTTCACCTCAGAAGTGTGGTCCCTACCCTTTGAGAAGACTTCATGGTATGGCTCAGCTGTTTCATTGGAGCTGACCACTGTTGAGGTATATACTATTATATACCATTCCACTTACATTCTATATGCCAGATATACACATTAATATGTCAGTAGTCTAGTAGTGTCTACATGGAAGAAGTAGGTGAAAGAATGATCTCTAAAATAGTTATGGTATTAGTGCTGGAGAGGTCAAATATAGAAGCAGCAGTGTAGAAAACATTTCAAGATCCATAGGACTGACTTAGATTCATATATCATACACTGGATGATTGCAAATCTGTGAGTTTACTATTTCAGGTAGTCTGTGTCTGAGGGAGGAAGTACACAGGCATCTTGTTTTATTTCTCACCCATTCTGATAAATGGGAGGTAGCGTTACTTCTAATTTTTTTTTTTCATTTCATATATGTCTACATTTTACTGGAATCTTTTCTTTATAGTCTTAGAGGAATATCACAAAATAAATTAATTTTTTTGCAGTTTAATTAATCTTACATTGAAGTGATACGATATTTTAGGAATTTAAATATATAATAGATGACAGGAGATTGGATAAAGACTGCTGAGCCTTTCGTTTTTAGGGTATAAGTTTATAGCCAACTCAAGTCAATATAGATTGAAATTTTTCATCTGTCAACTGCTTGTTGATGGTTTCAGGTGAGAAACAGAAGTATACAGGAAAAGATTAGTACTGTTGGTTTTGGCCATAACTACTGTCCTACCTAACTTTTTTCTTTTTTTTTCTATATAGCCATCATTAAGACCGGAAGATAAAATAGAAGGAATCCATAAGTCAATTCTTGATATACTTCTGTGAATGGTTACAGGTCTGTGTGAGTATAAATCAAGCCATACTAAATTATTATCTATTTTAAAACCATTTTTGTAAGACACCAAGTGCCTCATAAACAATGCTTTACCACAGGGGAAAAAAAAAAAAGGAAAAGAGAAAAGGGCATTGTCAAAGTCTTAAATCTGTGTAATCCCAGGTAAAAATACCCAGATAATTCCAGATAATGAGCTATGCCCATTACTACTCTGAGCACATAAAAAAAAAAAATGCAAAGGTCCTTGACAAGGCACTTGTCTTCTTGTCTCCAAACTTGAGTGAATGAGCGAGATGTAAAGACTCATAAAGAAGTACCCTCTGAACAAGCAACTGATTATGTCAGACAAAGTTACTTGACGAAGAGCTCAGATGCAGAAGTTTTGAGACAAATAAGTCTGTCTGCATGGAAAAAAGTGGCAGTGAAGAAACAATCATACACTCAAAAGTGATTTCCCTGTGCCCTGGTTTCAGCTGGGATAGAGTTAATTTTCTTCCTAGTAGCTGGTACAGTGCTATGTTTTGGGTTCAGTATGAGAAGAATGTTGATAACACACTGATGTTTTCAGTTGTTGCTCAGTAGTGTTTAGACTAATGTCAAGGATTTTTTTTTTCAGTTTCTGATGCCCAGCCAGCAAGAAGGCTGGAGAGACACAAGAAGTTGGGAGGGGACACAGCCAGGGCAGCTGACCCAAAGTGGCCAAAGGGATATTCCGTACCATGTGACATCATGCCCAGTATATAAACTGGGGGGAGTTGGCCTGGGAGGGATTGCTGCTTGGGAACTAACTGAGCATCGATCGGTGAGTGGTGAGCAATTGCATCGTGCATCGCTTGTTTTGTATATTCCAATTCTATTATTTTTATTGTCATTTTATTATTGCTATTATTATCACTATTAGTTTCTTCCTTTCTGTTCCATTAAACTGTTCTTATCTCAGTCCACGAGTTTTACCTTTTTCCTTCTGATTCTCTCCTCCATACCACTGGTGGGGGGGGGAAATGAGTGAGCAAGCGGCTGCGTGGTGCTTAGTTGCTGGCTGGGGTTAAACCACGAGACCCTGGTAGAAGGTGGTATAAGCAGGGTGACTAGGAAATAAATTGATTAAATGGATGTCTTTTGTAGCTATTGCTGGTTGTGATGGTGAGCTACTGCTTCCTGGCAGAAATTAGGATACTAACCCCACTTTTGATTAAACCCCAGGCATGAATATCCTTTTCTTGCAACTGCTATCCAGGCTGGCAGAAGAAGATAAAGTTTACAGCTCCCTGTGAAAGATTCACTGAAACTGCCCTAAAAGTTGAATGGGTAATGCTGAATGAAACATATTTTTTATTACCTTTTATGATCACTGATGCTATTACGTTAATGACCTCATTAATTCATACAGTTTTAAGTAGCACAATATTTGAATTTCTTTTCAATATTATTTGCAATAGAAATAACCAAAAGAGATAGGGGTATGAATTTAAAAGATTACTGGGATTCTTTCTGTAAGATTTAAAGAATTCAGTTTTCCTTTGATTTTGAAAATAACTATTTGGAGATAGCAGTATCTATAACATGCTTGTTTCTGTCAGCCGCATTCACACTTTGAGGTTTTTTTAAGAATTTAAATGTACATGTATACACATTATGTATGCATATGTGTATGTACACATATATGTATATATACAACTATATTTATCAGATGTTGACTTTGCTTTGTATTTGTTGTATTAAGTTTCCAGATACATGACAGATCCTAGTACAGGTCCGTTTGATCTTGTGGAGGTGGGAAAGAAGAGGTGCAGGGTTTAAGTTGTTCCTCTTGACAAGAAAATTATAATTTATGTGCTTAGGAAATCAGAAGGCAGTCCTTCACTGCACACCATCTATTCGAGACACAGAGAAGCTGACTGATAGGAAAGAGGCTTGGCAGTGTAAAGAGGTAGGCATCATACATGGTGTGAGGGTGGTGATCACATCAGCCCTACATCAGCTTCATACCATTCCTGTTCTGAACCTATTACTTATAGGAAGGAAACTATCCCGATCCTTGGGGGCGAAATTGTGAGTGCCTGTGATATGAATGTGAATGTCTTCCAGTTACAGTACAATATGATTTATATTACACAGGCTATAATAAAGACATATTGTTTAATTATTAAGCAGAATCAGAGTAGACTGAAGGATGCTGTTGAGTACTTTTCAGTTCAGCCAAGCTTGTATTTATGTCCTTCAAAGAGTCAAATGATGTCAGAGGACTTTAAAGTTTACGTGCATACTACTTTTCTTTCAGATTGGTAGAAGCCTGAAAAGCTGACAGGTTGTAACAATAATCATACACTGAACAATGTTCTGGAGACTAGGGTGTTATACTGATTGAAAAAATAGTGAAATCTGTCAGCCCCAAATCTCCTTTTCAGTATCAACTGGCTATACTACTCTACCTATTTTGAATGGTAATGTTATATTTTTAAACAAGTACCAATTTCAAGGCTGAATCACTGACAGGAAAGACAACTCTCTATAGTCAATCCAAGCATGTATCCAGATTCTGTAAAAGGACTTGGATACATGTAGGTATCGAAATATTTAAAGGCAAGGTTGTTAAGTAGACGTATGCATAACCTTCAGTTTAAGCAGATACCTTTGCAAATTTCCAAGCTTGTAAAATGGTTTGCTTCCTTCTCACTGAAAGGCAGTCTATAAAATATGTTATTAAGTTTTTATATCAACATAGCTATCTAAAAAAAAATCAGGAAATGAAGAGTTTGGTTCACAGCATGGCGTACCTTCAGGTGACATCTCTGGAACAGTGGCCACATAAGGTCCATCCAAGAACTGTGGTTCATGATCATTGACATCTCGAACCTTGATAATAAATTCTGATTCAGGTTCAACAGGAAGCTGAGTGCTCCTGTTAATTGCTTGTGCTCTTAGAGTGTAGAAGGCTTTCTTTTCTCGATCCAGCTTTTGTGTCACGTAAATTTTGCCGTTATTTTCATCAATGATAAAAATGCTTCCAGCTCCCTCCCCAGTCAAAATGTATTTTAGGTTGCCATCCTGCTTGTCTAAATTTGATTTCAGCTGCAAGCACAAAACAGAGAAATAAGCCACATTTTGGGAGGAATAAAATTTTGGAGTATTCTTTTTAGGCTTTGTTTGTTTTCATTCTATAGTGAACCCTGTCACTAGTGAGCCTTCTTGGTTACTAGTATTTAAAAGACGATACTGTTACATTTTCAGCCAGTCATGACTCAATTTTAACGTGCTGATGTAACAGACATGTAAATGCATGGTAAACCTGAAAAAAGATGCTTCAGCCACATTGAAGTGAAGGGAATGTACCTACTTTAGTTCATTGCTTTATCAGCTCCCATAAACTTCTGCTGAAAATGATGCAAAGGTCATTAAACATTATCTAAATTTTTTATTATTATGAACGACAAGTGTACTTTGTAAGTTTTATATATTTTTTTGTACTCAGCAATACTAAGTGTAAATATGAGAGACAGTGGTGTTCTATTTCTGTTGAAATATTAAAGAGATGAAAAGCTATTCTGTGGTATAAGCCTGTATTATTTATTCTGAAATAAATTGATAGACATTTTCCATTTCCTTCCAGGATGATCTGCATCCTCTGCTGTCTTGCTAAGATGAACTTTATGATGATAGTTCCTCTGATGAAGCTGAGCCCTGGAGACCATTGCGGTCCAGCTGCATTTGTTCATGCCAATAAATAGTTCTGTTAATGTTAACAATATGTAACAGTACTTTTTAAATAGCAATAACTTAATTTCCTAACATGTCAAACACCCACGGTTAAATTTTACGGGAACAACAATTTCTATCGTATCATTAATTCTCTAATTTTTTCTTTACTTATTGTGATCTGTAAATCTTGGTTTCCTTGTCATGAACCCCAGGGCATGGGAAAGGTGATGAATTTCTAGATCTTAACCTAAGATGGAGTTCAGGTGTGATCATAGAGTGCATCAAACCCCTAGAGACTGGAAGCATGCCTCGGACTGGCTGTTTAGACATAACCTGTGTTGAACCACTTCACTCAGAATCATTTATCCCCAGAAGATGTTCATGACCTTGACCATGTTAAATGAGAGGTCTCTTGCAGATGACATTTGCTGAGAAAGCATGCTGAAGGTTCTCAATTTACCTATTGTATTATGCTAGACACAAAAGAATAAATGGTCTTTCCATTGTAAATGAGAACTGGGAACAAGAATTTATATACTTGCCTTCATACACCTGCCACTGCAGTGCTGATGGACACATTTCTTTTTCTTAAACATGATAACAGAAAAGGATTCATGAGTCTATGTTAAATGAAATTTGAAGATTGAGCTCTGAATCTGACTGTGAAAAGACATTGACATGGAATAGTGACTTCAAAACAGAGACTGTCTACCTTTGGTTTTTTGTTGATGCAATTTCCTTCAGGGCCTTATTTACTAAAATTTTGTGTGTTGATCATAGACTATCACTTTATTTACTGAAAGCACAGCATATTCTACTCAATAAAAAGACAGAAGTAAATATGTCTGATTAGACAATGATTAGACCGCAATAAATTAAACATAATCTTCAATAAAAATTCACTATAGTTTACCTGTGAGAAATAGAAAAGCAAGATTATGAAATTTTTCTAAAGCTGTATAAAAATACATGACATTTATGAAGTTTCTTTACAGGAAACTGTTTTCCAACTATGGGAAATTAATAATAATTAAAAAATGAGTATGTCTACACTTGTTCTTTCAGAAGTGAGACATCATACTTCCATAGTAGTTACTTCGAAGAGGTTGTGAAAAAGTAATTAATGAATTTTGAGCACTTCACCCTTTGGGCCCAATTAAATTTTAGTGCTAGTTAATTAGCAGTTAAACTTATTTCCCTTCATTCATCTAGAAAGTGCCTTAAAGAAAAGAAAAACTAGATCTCAAGATTACAATTACTTCTAGCATACAAAAATAAAAAATAATAATAAGTAATAATAATAATAATAAGCAGAGAGAGAAGAAAGGGGCAGATAAAGCCTCATTAAGACAATTATCTTAAAACACTTTTTTAAAGGAGGGTGAAAAATAATTGCTCGTTGTGCTAAACCTATGTTAATCTAATGAACCATGCAGATTCCTGTAGTTTCTCAGTAGTGAAAGGATTTAGTATTAATCTGCTTCATTAAAAATTAATGAGGGGTAAATCAGCTGCTACTTAGTGTAATAGAAAATCATGCTAAATACTGTTTGTAAACTACACTGCACTCAGTATGGCTGCTTTGATGCATTGCCAAAAATAGCGCAAGCAAATTGCCAGATGTTGATAAATGGGTCTCAACTTTCATTCAGAAGACAGAAAGGAACTTTTCAGCTTCATACCTTCATCTGCTGTGTATGGAGCTAGTTTTAGTAACAGAGTGAATGTGGAATTTCCTTGATAGTAGACCTAGGTGAAGGAAGGTCCTTCGTACTGCCACGACCTCCAGCACTTGGAGTTCTCTGACCCTGAGTCAGGTCACAGGAAAGGAGTGATGTTGAATTGCCTAATTACAGCTCCCTGAGCTCCTCTTTCTACCCTTCTCGATATTTCCAGGTCACTGGAGATGCTTGTCTTCCAAGTCAAGGTAGTAAGCTGCTAATCGGGACATTAAATCTAACCTTGTACTGTCCTTGAATCATTACTTATCATACCTGTCCAACATACACAGGCACCATAGAGGTCTGTTCCTCTGTTGCAAAAAGTGGCTCCCATACCCAGCCACGTTTCACTCTTCGAACTGCTGTGAAAGACTGATCTGTATTTTGAGCGCTGTGGGTCTGCGTGCTTGGAGAGCAAGGCCAAAGTTGAACCAGCATCAGTATGAGAGATAGCAATGCGGAGCAATTCATGCTGGACCCTTCTTTCAATCAATTTTCATCTGCGGAAGAGGAGAAAAAAAAAAAAACAGCTTTGACATAGCATCACTTTTGTATTTCCGCTTTTACATATTGATTCTGTGTTAATATAAGAGCTGATTTGCAGTGTTAAAACCTCCTCCTCTCCCTAAAAGGAAAGAGCTGAAACAAAGTCTCTTTCTGATTAAAATAGAGATTCTCTTGGAGACTCTGGCATGAAAGTCAAGTATTCAACTTCCCTTTATGAATATCCTACACAGGGACTTTCTATGCAAAAAAGGAAAATCATCCTTCAATTAATTCATCTTCCAAATTAAGCTGGGTAATTGTATTGTGTAGCCTAGGAATAATTTGATTGGAATAATTGTATGTTTCTGCTTAGACAGGGCTCATTTTGAGCTGCAGTCATAGAACTGCCTGAAGGGTGAACATCTAGCCTTTGTGGCCCTGATGACTGACAGCTGAAACAGAGCTGTGCAGATTTTTTTTTAACCTCTTCTTTCCCTCTTTCCCAACTCAGCAAAATGCCTGCAAAAATGCCAAAGGTGATAGGTTACCATGAAGAAGCAGCAAAAATGTGTAACTCTCTCCTTCCTGGTCAATAGAAATTGTCTTAACTGATTTTACTACCTCTGACATTCTTGTCTTCAGTTAAACAGACAAAGGGCAAATGCATCTTGAAAGCTGTAGGTTTCTGCAGCTAGTTTCATTGGCACAAAGTATTCTTTCAGAAAATGAAGGCTTTGCACAAACTATATGCTATTATTGACTTTTCAGTGATTTTTGGTACAATAAATGAAACACTGAATTTTAAATAAAGTGCAATGCTCATTAAGAATGGCCATCTTCTATGAGGAAAAAAGGAAAATTTTGAAAATCCTTACCACATGCATTTCAAGTCTTAAAACGTTACTTGGCAATGGCATTAACCATTCTTTTAAATTCTCTAGCCTTGAAAAATAACATTTCCTATGCAGGAGCAGTCTGGTTTATGAATTTATCACATGACAGTCAGTTTGTACAAAACAGTGGGAAAAAATATGTGGCTGCAATTACTTTAGGTCTGAAAAATCCATGATCCTTTTATCTGTCCAAGATAAAATATGAATTTATGTATTTTAAGATCATTATTTAAATAATAATGTTATAAATACCCATCCTTAGGCAAAGCAAAATGCCATAATTGCTTAAAATGACAGACAGGTCATATAGACAACTATTTCTTTCCTTCCAGAAATTTAAACATGATATTGAACATTTTTCTGTTAAAATGTAATCTGCATTATAATATAATCTGTATATTTACTGAGAAAAAGATAAAGCAGTTCTAAAAATAAGGGATATAGAATTGTAGGTGTTAAAGTGCATGTTCTAATTTCTTAACATTTTCTGTTTTTCAGCTGTAAAGCTGTAATAGTGCAAGACGAGACTTGAATGGAAGGAACATGACTTGGGTACTCTCTCGTTTCATTTTTCCTTGGAAAATTGCTTATTTTCCTAAAGCTGCAAGAATAATATTGGGACATGGAAGACAAGGCCAACAAAGCTCAACTTGGCTCTCAAATAAAGCTTGAGTGAGGTTTAAAAGGCCTAAAGGCCTTCAAGAGTCTCTCTGTACAACAGGTGTATTTAACACAAAGCAGTAATTTGCACAGAAACTGATCTTGAAAATGAACATTCACTTTATTGCAGTACATACCAAGGGACAGACAACTCAAACAATGAAAGCTGATATAGTCAAAGAGACCTTTCTGAGGAATCATAAAGAAATTTATTTCAATCACTATTTAAATGAGGAGACAGGTGTTCAGTCTGGGCCATAGCAAATGCTTCTGGCTAACCATTAGCTGGTGCTTTGGCCGCTTGTTCTGACACTGCCCACCTTGTTCAACCAAGTATTTCAGGCTTGTGGGGCAGTATTTCATGCAGGGTGAGTGCCAAACAGACGCTCATTATCAAACTCATCTGACAGACACCATGTGTACACATCAACATAGTGAGGGTATGGAATATGGCTATGCTGGTCTACTGTTGGCCACCTTTTAGCAATGCACTCAGTAGTTAGCCATCAGCAATGGACAGCTTAAAGGGCATAATTAATATTTTGGTTCGCTTCAGTGTCTCCTCTTTGCTAATTTATGTTAATAGCCTATGATACACATATTCAAGCGTCATGTCTTGGAAAAATTAAGGGGGAATAAACATTTTTAGATTTTGACACACTGCACGCTGTTAGGGGTATAAAAAGACTTTAACTTGAAAACACAGACAGTAGGCAAATTACTGTAAAAAACCACGTAAAGCTATGTAATGGAATTGAGTGTTATATGTATTTCTGCTTTTCTCTTCTCTATCACATCAGACATACTCAATTTGCCTTTACTTTCAGGATCTTTCAAAGCATATTTGCTTCCAATGTCCTCCTGCTCATTTGGCATTGAGACACTGCCTCCAGCCTCTGGCCAGCACATGTTGCCATTCTTTATAAATCCAATTGTTCCCCTGTGAAACAATCACCTTCTTTCTGTTCCACAGACTGTAACTTACGCTCAGAAGTAGCTTTTGTAAAATATCCAGAAACTAACTTCTTATTCCCTCTTTTATTTCTAGCCTTTCCATAAAATTCCAAATTTCAGTGTTACCTACTTAAAGGAAAAAATGTGTTCACAGTGTTTAAAGCGGTTCTGTGCTAAGACTGCTGCCTATCACAGTGACCAGTATTGTCTTGTTATTCCCTTGTACTCCTCTGACTTTTCCTATCCATCACTTGCTTCTTGTTTTACACTTAATTTGTAAGGTCTTTGCAAATGAAATGACCTTGTACTCTGTGTTATAATTCTAATATGCAGCAGAAGGGAGGATTAGTAAAAGCACAGAGCTTTTAGGTGCTACAGTAATATGCACAAATAGATAAATTTTTAATAGAATAATCTCTCATTGAAAAAAAAGACAAATATATTTTCAGAAATGAGCAAATGAGCTATCACTAATAATTTCCCAAGGGACTGAGAGAAATGGGGACCATTGTTCTGCTCCAGTCCTATTCTTCAGGAAGTACGTCTCCACTCTCTCTCACTTGCATTGGATTGCAATAGTGAAGACTGATACTTAGAACAGAGTAATGAGAATATCAATTGCAGTTGTAATAAGGAGCTACAGCTTTTAAAGCAGTATCTTCCTTTTATACCCAATGAAAATTACAAGTTTCCTGTAGACTAGGAACAGATTTACCTTCTTGACACAAAGTTGCAGAGTCCTTTGTTAGGTTTGTTCTAGAACCATCACCAAGTGATATCCTGTCACCATTTGAAACTGAGTATTAGTGCTGGTAATTTATTTTAAATTATGACTGTGTCATTACATTACAAAATAATACCTGTTACTGCCTAGCATTGCAAGAATAACAGTAGGAAGAATAAGAGGTTTAAAAAATACAGCCTCTGGGATATAGTGAAGTTATATATTTGTTGGTGGAAAAAATAAAAGACCAAGGGTGGACAAAACAACAGCCTTCTAAAGCATTAACACCCCCCCCCCCCCCAAATAGAAGATTACAGTGAAGGTGAGGATAAATTCTGTTCCAGTTCTGTTAGCTGAAGAATAAGGAAAAACCAGCTTAATTTTGTAACAACCCCCCCATAATTTGATATAAGTAAAGCCTTCTAATTAGGAGGTAACAAATCATTGGAGCACAGTAACAAGGGCTGTGGTAGATACTCCTTAACTAGAGACCATTAGGACCATCTCGTATATGTACTTGATCCTACTTTACAGTAGGATTTTGAAACAGTGACTCCTGAGAAAAACAAATCTCTCTGTCCTTGAAAGTACCAAGCAGAACCAAAAATGCCAGACTGAAAGACATTCCTTTTGTGGAATTTGGTGTTGTCTTTGCTTGTTTTAATAACATCAAGCAAACAACAACAGCAACAAAGTGGAAAAAATCATGCAAGCCAATCTAATTCATTAATATGCAGCTTCTGAAACATATTTCTTATCACAAGTAGAGGCCTAACATGATGTTTTTTCAGTTGCAAGTTCTATTCTGTGTATCAGTGTTATTATGATTAGTGACATTTGTCTCTATGTTGCCGTCTTTAATTTTCACTTAATAGGATAAAGAAGAAAGGGTATTTGTAACTAACACCTTTGGACTACTGTGTCAGAAAAAGCTTGAATGGATAGAAACCTTCATAATTTCAACTATACATTTGTTCATTTGTACTATGTCTACTGGCTATTTGTCCTTGTTGCATTTTATATGGCTGATTACTGACAATCCTAGCGTATTATACTGCTGCTGCTCTATTTTCCTTCCAGAAAAGACTGTATATGAACTCATTTTCATTGACCAGTTTAGGTTTCACACAATATGGTAGACAACTAGGCTATATTACTTCTAGAATTCCCAAGGAATTAGTCACATTTATGATGTGTTAGAAACCGCGGAAGTGCCTGAGAATGGTCATGTAGGAATTAGGGCTTCTCCCCCCAAAAAAGTCGGGGGATCAATAGCCCAACTGAAGTGTATCTACACCAATGCACGCAGCATGGGCAACAAACAGGAGGAGCTGGAGGCCATTGTGCAGCAGGAAAACTCTGACATAGTTGCCATCACAGAAACACAGTGGGATGACTCACACAACTGGAGTGCTGCAATGGTTGGCTATAAACACTTCAGAGGGATAGGCAAGGAAGGAGAGGTGGTGGGGTAGCCCTGTATGTTAGGGAGTGTTTTGACTGTCTAGAGCTTAATGATGGTGATGATAGAGTTGAGTGTTTATGGGTAAGAATCAGGGGGAAGGTCAACAAGGCAGATATCATGGTGGGAGTCTGTTATAGACCACCCAACCAGGATGAAGATGCAGACGAAATATTCTATAAGCAGCTGGGAGAAGTCCCATAATCACTAGCCCTTGTTCTTGTGGGGGACTTCAACTTACCAGATGTCTGCTGGAAATACAATACAGCAGAGAGGAAACATTCTAAGAGGTTCCTGGAGTGTGTGGAAGATAACTTACTGACACAGCTGGTGAGTGAGCCAGCTAGGGAAGGGGCCCCGCTGGACCTGTTATTTGCGAACAGAGAAGGACTTGAGGGTGATGTGATTGTTGGCAGCCACCTTGGGCACAGCAATCACGAACTGATAGAGTTTTTGCTTCCTGGAGAAGTAAGGAGGGCGCTCAGCAGAACTGCTGCCTCAGACTTCTGGAGGGCAGACTATGGCCTGTTTAGGAGCCTGGTTGACAGAGTCCCTTGGGAAGTAGTCCTGAAGGGCAAAGGAGTCCAGGAAGGCTGGACATTCTCCAAGAAGGAAATCTTAAAGGTGCAGGAGGAAGCCATCTCCATGTGCCAAAAGACAAGCCAGTGGGGAAGAAGATCGGCCTGGCTGAACAGAGAGCTTTGGCTGGAACTCAGGAAAAAAAGGAATTTATGATCTTTGGAAGAAGGGGCAGGCAACTC